>NW_010539015.1:0-1906 GCF_000687285.1 Phaethon lepturus
TAGTTGCCGGCTGGGGTTAAACCATGACAACTTACCTTGTAAATTTGATTTTTTACCTGTGATTTTGGATGTACCGACAGGACATGCATAGATATCTCCAGTTCTGTTAGCTGGATAGCCACTCCAGGATGAACCAACCAACAACCTAAAATAACAGGAATTTCATTAGGTTTTTAATGATACTGGAAAAGTCCGGCAACATTATTGCTTAGCACACTGTAGGTAACAGGTAAAGAGGCTTTTATCAAATATAGCACCTAAGGCATTCAGCAGTTTTCTCCAGAGCTGTTCAGAAGCTGAGCTTCACTTGCATGTTAATACACTGGATTCACCAGGGGCAACTTTGGTAGAGAAGCCTCTGAGGATTAGTCTGCCTCAAATAAGTATGCTGTTGCTTTTATGACATTATGTCATAGTATCAGAAGAAATACAGCAAAGATATTAATATATACAAATGCATACAAATTTAGAAATATATACGTTGGGGATTTAATGAAAAAAATTTATTTTCTTGTCAGGTAATGGTTAACTATTTCCTTTTAAGTTATTCTTTTAACTGATAAGCATTTCAGCATTTCAGCAACAGTCACATGCTTATGTCTGAGCTTGAACACTACCACACCTTGACAACACTGAGAAAGAAAATACTGCAGGGGATAATAGAATGCTGCATGAAGTATTTAATCCTGAACAAGAAATTTAAGAACTGTGATAATTTGTGCCTACAAGTGATTCACTTTCTCTGAGTCATTCCTTCATCTGACATATGGTTTCCCTTCCAACATTTGCTACTCAAGACATCTTTAATTTTTGTCTTGAAAACCTTCAGAAAACCAACTAATTCAGCCCCTGGTGCTTAAGAACACCTATGTTTCAGCACAACTCTCTCAGAGAGTGAAACCACCAGACAGTATAGGGCTGTATAGGGCTGGAAGAGAAACTTTATACAGTTTAATGTGCAGTGAAATTAGGGTAAGGTAAAACATGACCACAGGAAGATGATCTCAAGGGATATGAAAAACTGCAATATATGATGAGAAAGCAGGGAGTGTGGGTGTTTGCTCCAGCAGCAATATGACTTTCCTTTCATACAGAACCATCTATGGTAGAAATTAATGCATTTATGGGACAGTGAAAGGACAAACAATGGGACCCCAGTACAGAATATGGAGTTTCAAAAGAAACTGTCTTTTTTAGTTGGTCAATGGGTTGCTAAAAGCTCAATTGGTGTCCTCTAAAATTTTATAGGTAGGTAGCACAAATACCTTGCACTATCAAAAGGACACATTTTATGAAATGATTACGTTTCAAAGCACTTGCTATATCTCATACAACCTTTCCAGGAGTCATCTGATTTTATTGCTGCAATTTTATAACTAGTTTGAATAAAATGGTTTTGATAAAAATACATAGTTTTAGATACACAAGCAAGAGTTTGAGTCCTTTTTAGCTTTCTCAAAGAAAATACTGCTAACCATTTTTTTACTTTATTTCAACACAATTAAACACAAACTTAAGAGCACAAATAATGTTATTCCATTTTACCAGTTCAGTTGGGGGTAACCAGATTTTTTTTTGTAGGAATATTTTAAAAAAACCCACCTCCTTCTCCGTTACCTTGTTGAAAAACAGTGATTATGCAGGCAGCACAAACAGGATTTTGTGTACTTTTAGCATCTCTAAACCTGCAATTCAAGTTCATATAAATGCCTCTCTCTATAAAAACAGTGTATGTTACACTAGCTGTGATAAGGCCTCTGATATTCTTGTTATTTTCTGAGGAATATAGCTTATCTGCACAGTGGAAACCAGAACCACCAGGACCAAATAACCAGAGCTCATTAGAAACTATTCCATTGGGTATATGCCAGTAGATGATACAGAATCACAGAATCACAGAATCACT
>NW_010539016.1:0-15366 GCF_000687285.1 Phaethon lepturus
CAAACTACCCGGCAGTCGCGCTCGTGGAAGTAAAAATAAACCTTTTACTACCTACTACGTTCTACTTCCCAAAGAGGGCTCCTGCTCTAATTAGCCTAAATAACTCCTGTACCTCTCCGGCCATCCTCCTTGGGAAGCTCCCTGATGATCTTGTTCTTCCAAGTCAAGACTCATCAACCCAGGTCATCTCGGTTTGAAAATCCCCCCTTTGCATCCACTGTATGGATCACATAGGGACCGCCCAGCCAGCGGGATGCCATGAGCAAGCCAGACCTGTTGCGTTCAAGCAGCTTCTCCTTTTCGCTGGGGCTTGGTCAAACTACACCCACTTTGTTGTTTTAATCCTTTTCTTATAAATCCCTTTAATCTCTTTGTCATTCGCGCTGCTCTTTTAGGACCAGTCGTCGCTATCTGTCTGCTGAGAAGGTGATCTCAGCTGTGCATAATCCTCTGTTTGCTTAGCTAATTATGCATAGATAGCCACTGACGCCGTCCAAAACCCCGAACCCTTCATTCTCCATGCTCTGCTGACCGTGTCCAAATATCCATGAGCGCTGCTATGTCATTGCTGCATTTTGCATAAGTTCCCATCCAATGTCTTCCTCGGAATTAGCTGACTACTGTTAAGCATTTGAAAAAAACCACCCCGTGACACCAGCCCAGCCCAGTAAATGGCTGTAGGAGCCACTTCTCCAGGCAGCTGAGGTTATTTCCCCCTGTGGCTACTGATTAAAAGTTGTGTTTGACCGAGTTTCATTTTGTTTCCTCCCATATTTTTCAACTCCCTGGGATGCTTCATAATCTGTTTTTGTTCTCGGTGGTGGTTACATCTCTTCCAAATCTGGTATTGGACACAAATTTCAATAGCTGTCTGATCCCTAATTAAGTTAATAAATAGGGAAAGGCTTAGCAGATATCCTGTGAGCGCCATCAGCTACCTCTCCCCCACGCCGCTGAGTGATTTAGCAGGGGATGTTCTGCAAACCTTTTCCGGCCGGTGGAAGAAGAGCTCGTGTTGGGATCGCTGTCTTTGCATCTCAGTTATCATCCGCTCAAGAGCAAGATCTGGCATGATACGTTGCTTATTTTTCATGTGTTTTGAATCCCCCCCCACCCAAGAAACCTCAAGGATGCAGCTGCGTTTCTGTAGAGTAAGGTCATCAGCAGGTGGCAATCGGTCTTCATCCCCTTTGGCAGCAAATTCCTACAGGATATATTGTAGAGACTGGAGGCTTTCCTTCATCCTTGGGAGAAGGACGGTGACCCCATCCCACCTTCTACAAGCAGGTGAGAAGGTGGTCTGTGCCCTGGCTCAGGCATCAGCTGTGATTCACAAGCTGGTTGAGATCATCTGGTCACAAACAATCTTGCGTAGCTCTAAAATCGGCACAGATGGAAGGCGGATGTGCTGCTTCTGTCATGCATCACCTAGACCTGGATAGAGGACAACCACGGAGCCGGCGGCATCTTGAGGGTGTTTCTTTAACACCAATAATCCAATTATCGAGGAATTTCTCTGTGTTGATCTTCAGTGGGTTTCATAAGGGTTTGGCTTCATTTGGAAGATGCTGTTAATGCTTTATTTTTTTAAGCTGCATTTTTCTTTCTGTGTGGTTTTATTTTTTTAATATCTCCCTCTACGGCCTTTCAAAAGATTTACTTTTGGCAGAAAAGAACCCTAATTCAGTGGGGTTTTTTCATTCTATCTTACTAATGGCTTTCCTTCTCTATTTAAAAAGCTGCAGCACAGCACTTAGCTCGCCTTGCTGATACGGTTGGTTTGTGAGGGTAGGGCATTAATTGTGAAGGTGAAGCACCGGCTTGCTTTGATGGATTGTTTGTTTTGGTCAGGGGTAAATTAATGGTCTGCCCAAATGTCCCGGTGAGCAAAACCTTCTGCTTGTGGAACCAGCAGAGAGGGACACTTGTCCCCAACCCTGTGAGCGCTGGTAGGACCTTTTGAAAAAGCAAAATAGAGGTTTGTGTCTTCTCGGGACTTTGAAATGCACTGGGAAAAAAATGCCTTTCAGAACAGCAATTAGTAACTTGTTTAAATAGTTGGGACATGTTGGTTGGAGAAGATTTGTGTTGTGTCCTGGAGCTGCGCTGAAATCCCGAGCTCTGGGCTCGCTGGCAGCACAGCAGGTACCAAAGCAAAGCGTGCCGTGCTGTGGTGGGGGCTGTAAAATTAAGGAACTCTTTTTAATGAGACAAACAGCATGATTTGGGTTTCCAGGCTGCAGCGCATGGAAGTGCCTTCATGGTCACTTGGAGCTGCTGAGGGATTTGGAAGTAAAATCATCAAGTGCCACGTATACCTAATAGCATGGGGAAATAATCAGATCCACCTAATGAATCACAGACCCACAGCAGGGTTTGGGTGGGAAGGGACCATTAAAGACCATCTCGTCCCCCCCCTGCAGTGAGCAGGGACATCTTCACCCAGAGCAGGTTGCCCAGAGCCCCGTCCAGCCTGACCTGGGCTGTTTCCAGGGATGGGGCATCCACCACCTCTCTGGGCAACCTGGGCCAGGGCTTCACCACCTTCATCATAAACCATTTCTTCCTTATATCTAGTCTGAATCTTCCCTCTTTTGGTTTAAAACCATGACCTGTTGCTACCATGGCTAGGGTCTATGTATTTGAGGTGGTTCCCCGAGCGCAATGCAGTAATTCCTCCTGCAAAACAGCGAGCTGCAGCCCCGTACAGCATCTCAAAAGGATGTTTGCTGCAAGGCAGTGGTCCCACGACCCTGCTGGAGATCGGGCTGGAAGAGGCAAAGCTGCTCGCCTGCTGCCTGGCTCTGCAGGCATGGTGGCTGCCTGGCTGCCCCCATCCTTCGTGCAACACATCTCGCTTTGGGTTTTTCCAAGAGCGTGCATGGGCTTCCCACAGCTGCTGGGGCGGTGGCAGCTGTGACTGTCCCCCAGGGAGGACCATTGCTGCCACCGTGGTGCTGGCAGTGGTCGCAGCCCTGGGTCTGCACGCTTCCTCCACACTTGTTTGTTGTCTCTCTGGGCTGACATCTACCCTCCAGTGCGCTGTTGGGTTGTGTTGCTGTTAGTGTTGGGGAGCGAAAAGCACGCGGTGGAAGGAAATCTCATTGATTGGCCACCAAGTTAGTGGGCTGCAGCAAGTGGCTTTAAGTTCTGCAATAATTGCGTCATGGAGGGGTCTCCATGGGGAAGAACGTAGATGTGTGGATGGGATCACCACCATCCCTGCTCACTGTTGATGAAGGGGGTGAATGGTCGCGTATTTGGTGGCGGCTGCCATATCCAAACTCCTGCTCATAGAGCTGTCAGGAGTTAATGTTTGCTGTGGGATGGAAAGGTTGGGAGGAAGTCCCATCAGAGCCTCCTGCCCTCACCCAAACCCTTTGTGTGGTGGTGTGTGTCTCTGGCAAACATTAATGATTGCCCTTACCCAACGCCAGATCTAGATAGTGCTCCAAAAAATTAACCTGAGCATGATTCACCACCAAGTTCTGCTCAGTCCATAACTGGAGAAGGGAAGTAAAGTTAAACCAGTCCCCTTGTGGCATCCCAGTGGGAGTGATGTCCTGCTACCAGTGCTCCAGAGGGATCCTCTGGGTTGGAGGGTACAGGGAGCTCTGGTTGACACGTCTGTCCCTGGTCTACACCCAGTCCAAGGGGTTGTGCATCCCACACCTTCTTTGGTCCTCTCTGTTGGGTTCCTGGGTGTCTGTGTGGTAAAGGAAGGGTATCGATGGGTGGTTTTGGATTGGAGAATTGAGGCCAAAACCCTTTGGGGTACACCTCAAATATGGGTAGCAGGTAAGGACTTTCAGGAAGGAGATCGTTACTGTAAGTTCAGGTTGAGGCATGCAAGGTACCATCCAATGTAGATGTTTTACCTTAAGATTTTCTAAAGCTTTGTCTTCAGCAATTAGGCTTATTTATTTATTTATTTATTTCTAATCCTATGGTTAGCAAAAATGTGCATTTTTTTAAGCCTTTAACAAAATCCTGGTGATGGTCAACATTTTACCATGGGTGGTTGTACCAGGATGAAATCCCAACTAGGATGATAACCCTGCCTCATCTGTTAATCCTCAGAGAGGTAGAGATTGGGCAGTCTAACTAGAATTTTACAATGTGATAGTGATCAAGGGGGTAAAGCATACACTCTTTATATTTTTATTTTCGGTGTGCTCATTGAATGTTGGTTAGCTCTTTGAGCTGATGCCTTCCAGACTTCTTCCATGGCAGCCAGCTGTCAGCTTGCATCTTCAGAAGTGGAGCCGTCAGTCAGGAATTTAGCATCAAGTCTAATAAAATTGATTAATTTATTCACAGAGAAACCACAGCAATCTTTTCAAATGAGCTCTATAATGCAGTGCTTTGTTTTGGTAAGTGAAAAATTCTCTCCAGCAGCTAAAACGTCATTTTGGAGACAATACTGCAAAGGCTTTCCTCTGACTCTTGCTTTTCATGAGAGCTCGGAAATATTTGGGTTCCTGCAGCCAGGCTGTTAGTGCACCCATGCACAAGCCTGAAGGGTCTCTGGGGCTTTTCAGCCTCCTGTTGGACCTACCTCTGTGGTTTGACCTTGTTCCTGTGTGAGATGACAGTAGATGACATGAGAAGACAGTAGACTGTCTTCAGGCTTATCCTGTTGGAGAGGGTATTGCAGCTTCTCTTTGGGAAGGTTCCTGTTGCTTCTCGGCGTGACTCATGTTCTCGGCGTTAGATATCTTGATTTGGCTCTTCTTCACCCTAGCAAGAGCCCATGGCTGTTGAGCTCAGAGTAGGGCCATGCCGAGGTGCCGGCAGCGAGAGCTTCTCTGGACCATCATTCTCTTCTGAGTTGTGCTGTTGGTGGAAAATGGTGATGCCCCGTCATTGGAAGTGGTCAAGGCCAGGCTGGATGGGGCTTTGAGCAACCTGATCTAGTGGAAGGAATCCTTGCCCATGGTAGAGGATGGGACTAGGTGATCTTTAAAGGTCTCTTCCAACCAAAACCATTCTATCATTGTATGAAAAATTCACATCCCACAAGGCAAATGGTTGTCAGCTCTTCTCAGGATTACATCTCACCCCGGCTCATTTGACCTTGCTGCTTTGCCTGTTCCTTTCCCAGTGAAGACTATTACTGAGGATTTCTTTTGACATCTCTCATTCTCCACCCACTTAAGTCTTTTCACATTTTCACAGCTCCCATTGGTGGTCCTCAACATTTTGGCTTTCCTCTCCCAGATGAATTGAAGCTAGAGGGCCCGAGAGAATGAAATAAACCTACACAGCAGTGTGAGTGGCAGAAGTCCTATGGAGGGTTTAGGAGAAGCAGACCAGAGCTGGAAAGTGGAAACCAGAGATCTCAGGTGGTGGTGGGAGAAGCAGCTGGCCATCTGTCCTGCCGCTTCCAGTGACTTTGGTCAGATAGTGCCAGAAGCACCTGCAGATACTGCTGGGTGGTGGGACCATGGAGGAGAAAGTAAAGTAGTCCAAAGCATTTGACTAAAATCAGGACAGATGTGAGTAAACAAAATAAAGCAAGAAAGAGCAAAAGAAGGGGAAGAAGGAGAAAAACTGGTCCGAACTTCTGCTGGTGCAATAGTCCTCTTTTAGATGTCTTCAAAGCATGGTTACAAAGTTAGTCGTTAGATCTGAGGTCTCGGCCCTCACGCCAGTTCGGCTTCTTGGCATTTTTGGTCTTGTCAGCGGATGTATTTTATATTGAGTCAGGTGTCTTCCTTTCTGTCTGATCCACCGGGACTCCTGAGTTTGCTCAAGCTCCTTGCTCAAACATGAACATATGGCTTAATCCAAGAACTTCCCCCCACCAGGGTTCCTCCACCATCAGGAACTGTAAGTGGTTTTTGCTGGGCTTACAACTGAAGTCGACCCAAAATAAAGACGGGTGTGATGGTTAAATGCTGGATTTGAAGAGTTGTAGTTTGCCTAACTGCAATGTAAATGATCATTGAATATGCTTTGTGCTCAAGAGGCATGGAGTTGCATGGCCGTTTGGGAGTCATCAGGGCCGCTGTTTCACAGCGTACCTTCCCTGAAACGTGTGGTTTGGATGCACATCTGGAAAATGGGGTTGCTGGTTGTCCATCATTGGCATTACGGTGGCTCTCGACGGGCTGTTGGAGTATTTGCTCTGCGGCTGCAGGCCAGCACTCTGGGTTTGTTCTTTAATCCATGCGTCTGAGGTATCCAAGATGTTATGCAAGTACAAAAACATGTAGTAACAAAATTAGGGGTGTGTGTGTATATATATAAAAAAATAAATCCTGCAAATTTTTGGAAGAAGGGACCTGTAGCCCAGCATCACCCTTACAGCAGGTCCATAACCAGCATGACATGGTTACAGCAGGCTCATGCGGAGCACGGCCCCTCATGCTGCTCCCGAAAAGGGTTTTTGCCCCGCTCCATCCAACTCTCTGCCTTCGGTCGAAGGCGTGGGGCTGGCTTTGCCGGGGAAAGCCGTGGCCTTGCGGCAGCCGAGTGCCACCTCTGCCGCTGGGGTTTCCGTGCCGTGGTCCGACACAGGATGCGCCGATGCCTTCGCTGCTTGCGAGTTACAGTGATTTTTATGAAGCCACGTGTGCTTGTGCCGCAGTTTAATTTGTGCTACATGAGAACCTGATGTATTTGTACGTTCTGCCAAATACTTTCTTCTCCCCATAGAGAAAATTGTGTAATTGCAACGTGTAATTCACGAGCGTAACATGAAACTAAGTGTGTAATGTTCTGTGACTGCGAGGGAATTAGCTTTATTTTTCCCTTTCAGAAGCTGTATAAATTAACCCACTTTTCCTATCAGTTACTGGGAGAAAAGGTAATGCTTCTTGCAGTTCTGTTTTGTATCTTATCTCTGCTGTAAACACTGCCAAGTGATGCTTGCTGGCATCCAGACACGAGTGGCTCCATGAGGAAGACTGCTGAAGGATGGCAACTAAATTGCACATCCATTTCTGGGTTCACCTCACTTTTGTGTTTGCACCATAGTCCCCTTATTAGTGCAAAGCAATTGCAAAAAATTAATACATATTTTTGCATTGAAAGAGCAAGGCTCCTGCGTGCAATGCAGAGAAGAGCATCCTTTCCCATGGAGATGGGGCAGAGCTGTTGGAGCATGCAAGGGATGACCCCCGTGTGGGACCCCACCACGAGCCCTCCCTTCCTTGAACCAGAACATCGCTGTTTTTACCATCCACTGGCTAAATTTCCCTCCCTCTCGCTGGTCGTGGGGTACTCAGTGGCCCCAAAAGGAGGTGGGCAAGAAGAAAAATTATTATTTATTATACACACCAAACCTTGACTCACCTTTTCAGGGGGTTTCTTGCATTGCTGCTTTTTCTTTCCAATGCCGTACATTCATTTATCTCACCTTGCTACCAGCCTTGCTGCCTCCAAAAATATTAACCATGCATGATGCAGCCTTGGGGGGACCATAGGGGTGAAGTAATTCTGGCTACTCTCCCCGTCCACTTCCCCTTGCGATATTTTGGGCGGCTCAGAGAGCCCGCGTCTGTAAACAGGAGGCTGATGCTTCTTGTTCAACTCATGTGGGTTCGGTTTTCCCCTCCTATGGGTGGCTTCGTGTCTACTAACAGCAGTGGTTGAATGCCTTTCTTTTGGTTTTTGGATATGCAGAAATATATGGATGCAAACGCTGGTAGGGTACGCGCTGACATTCGTGAGCAGCCCTATAATACGGCAGTTGGCGTGCTTTGGGAAAACAGCTGGTGTAAGAAGAAATTTGAATTTCTATCAGGCTTTTAATGAGGATAAAAACCAAAGCGGTTTTAATACTTGGAGATCTTTACATGGGCTTAAAATACCTGATTGGAGTAATTTTCAAGGGAAAATGATGTGTCCATCATCCTTTTAAATGGGCTTTTCCGATGGTTGGGGGGGGAGTAACTCGGCTAATACGGAGTTATGACCCGTACAAATTGAAAACAGGTAGTAGGTTCCCACCTTACCCAGCACTGAGGCATCTTTCTCTTAAATATCTTCAACTGGCTTGTTGTGCTCCTGAAACAAATTCAGGCTTAGTTTTGTCTAGGATCTTGCAAGAGGGTTGAAATGGAGAAGGGGAAGAGCCATGGCTGAGACCCAAGTGGGCACCCTGTATTGACCCAGTTCTTGGAAAGGAGCTGGGCTCCTCATCAAGAGGAACCTCAGCAGCAAAATTTCATCCCCTGCTTGCTTGTAGGTCAGTCTGCTGAACACTGGGACTGTGGTGAGGCTCAGCGTTTCCCCATTCTGAGCACCTCAAGATGGAGCTGAGTTCAAACAGTGAGAACACCGGGTAGTGACACCAAGGGTGTCCTGTCTGGGGACGCGCATAGTGCCGCAGTAGCAGCACTGTCCTACCCCAGCTCCTACCAGCCGGTGGGGAGTGCCGCCACAGCTCAGGCAGGGCCAACTTCGGGAGAACGGGATGAACAAATACTAAAGCAACTTGCAGACGAGTTTTACCAGCAGTGCTGTTCAGAGCGAGCAACGCGAGCAGAAGCGCGTGCTCCATGACACTGAAATTTAGATGGCTGCTAGAAACCTTTCTTCAGGCTGTGGTTTCAAGTGGCAGCCCTTGGCAAGCTCTTGTGCTTATCGCTGGTTTTATTTTTTTTAAAGTTAGGTGCTTCAATGTCATCATACGTAGTACCGGTCACTTCTGATCTCTTGAGTCAGCTCATCTTAGTCAAATCATCTCTTGATCTTCTGAGCAGCCACCTTCTGGGGAAGGCATAGAAGAACCTATAGGACAGCCTGTTTTAATGAGGAGCTCTTGAGCTAATAATTAATCAACATCATTTCAGTGCTTCAGAAATTAGTGTGGAGAGAGGAGGTGCAAGATGGCACCTTCTGAAGGCTTTGCTGGAGCTGATGGGCTCCGTTCCCCTCAGCCTGGGGTCAGCAGCATCAAGGATGGTGGCACGAGGGGAGTCATCCTTTTCAGTATTCCTATATTTTTTGTGCTGAAGTAGGAAGAAAAGTTTAGTTTTTGTGTTTTCATCTTTCCCCCAGGATTGGTTTCGGTTTGATTTGGTGCTCAGTCATTCTTCCCAGCAACCCCAGAGCAGCTCAGCAGGTAAATCCTAGAAAGTTCGAGCAGGTAGCAGAAGCTGTGGGTGATCATCTACTCCTGAAAACCCTCCTTGCTTTATTTTGGGGGTGTTTTTTTTAATTTTCTTCCTACTTTCTAGCTGTCATCCCTGCATTTGGAGCAGTGTCACTTGGCCATGCAAGTGCCATGCCGTAGCATGGAGATTTTGGACAGAAGTGGGATGCCAGGGGGTTAGAAACCCACGTGCTGTGACAGTCCCTGCCCCTCCGAGCACGCGATCTAATTAAGACAGACAACAGATGGTTACGACAAACAGATGTGGGTGAGCACCAGGTAACAAGGAGATGATTGCAATTAGTGTAATAAGCAGCACATCAGTTATCTCCTGTCTGTTGTATTTTAGCTGAGGTGAGTTTTAAAGAGAGCTTGGGAAAATAACAGAGTGGCATCGTGGATTTTCAGAGGTCTCCTTAGGCATCAAATATTGATTTCCCACAGCTGGATGATTCATTTTCATCGTGCTAAGGCAAAACCCTTTCCCATATTTTCCCATTCATTTGTAAAACAAATGGGCTGCTGGAATTATCCCCGGGCTAAAGGAGAATGACTGCTGTGGGTCTGTGAGTTGCAAATATGATAGAGATGATGGGCGTACCTTCTCTTTGGGCCATCGCCTCTCTAAGGATGATACTTAGTCTGCAGGACATTGATGTATATACCTCGTTCCCTTCTTTTTTGTGTTTTTTAGGGATCATGTAGAGAGCAAGCACTTGCAGAGCTGGCGTGCAGCTGGCCCGTGCTTTCATCCTTAAGGAATTCACTTGGATGTGTGTATTTTTCTTACCGTATGCAAAATTCCCTTTGGCTGAATAGGTTCAATTTTATGGGTTGTACGGCCCGTGTTACCTTTCCAAAGCAAGTGATTTCCTGTGGGCAGAAGGTGGTGGAGAAGCTTGGATTTGGAGAGCAAAGCTCATCTTCTCCAGTGTGCAGTATGGAGCAGTTTCAGGATTAAAACTGCAAGGATAATGGGGCCCTGGAAGGTGGGATTAGTGTTCTGTCTCTATCCTGTTAGTATGAGGTTTACTCCTTCCCATGGCTGCTCTGCAGAGGACACGGGTCTGTAGGACCTGTGAGTGAAGGACATGATTCTTGGTACTGGCTGGCCCACCATGGCCACTGTGGGTAGTTGTGAAGCCAAGGGCTACCCTTATTCCCCATGGGCACACCAGCCAGTTGGCATTTCCTACCTCATCTTCTCCAAAGCCTTCTGCAGTGGTGAACACGGGATGGGTTTGGTGCCAGGAGTTCGGTCTTCTACTGGGATGCCTTGGGTTGCTCTGTTAGGGGCAGGGAGCAGATCCACCGGGGTCTGCAAGGTGGGAAGAGGCCTTCAGCTCTACCCCCATCTCCTTGTTTGGTCCTGAAGAGCAAAGAGCTCCTGGGAGGTTTGGTGCCAGGTCACGGACCACTGCTGGGTGACGCGTGGCCGGGGTGATCGCTGCGTGCCAGGGCTTTGCGCTTCCAGGGTGCCCTTCGCAAGAGGATTCAGAGCGGTTAATAACTATTAAGTCAATTAATTCCCGGGGTTTGCCAGCACTCGGGGAGCTGCTTGTTCCATAGTCAGGAGTTTCCCATCCGTGTGTAAAAAAGAAAAAAATCTGCGTGTTGATAGACTCTGACCCAGTAAACAGCTTGGAAGAAATTAAATTAAACTCTGACTTGTGGCTCCCTGCATCACATCCCTAAAATCCAGTGCCCGTGTGTGTGCCCTTGCTGGGAGCACCGGTGCTGTGCTCCCGGGCTGCAGCCGCCGTCCCTGCCGTGGGAGGGTCTGGACCCGCGAGACCTTGGTTTGTGCCTCGGCTTCCCTCTGTGCCCTGGGACGAGCCCCGCATCCCCCTGCCGCAGCCCCCCGAGGGACGGCAAGAAAAAAGCAAGAGAAGTGAAATTCAGAAACGTTTTTAGCTGTCAAAATGTTAAATCTCGCATAACGTTAATCTCTTGCAGATCAGTCGAGGTTTTCATCGGTGGCTTTTAACCTGCATTGCATCAGTGATGTTTAAACTTACCGCTCCATGGTATAGTGGGATATAGAAACGACCGGGGCCGCCTGACCTGCCGTGGTCCTTTCTCTTCCATGCTCGTGGCAGTGGAAAGCCTCTCCTGAAGGGTGTGGGCGTCTCATGTGTCCTCCCTGTCCCCTGCCCTGCAGGACCGGCAGGTGGGTGCAGATGCGGGGAATTGAGATGGCAGGCTTTTGCTCCACCGCATCCCTGAGCTGACAGCTTTTATTAGCCTGCTGCCTCCTCGGAGCCGGCGATAATTAAGATTTCTGCACGTCCCACTTATCTCTTAGGAAGGAAAGTAAACACCGGCCCTGCAGGCTGGACGGACGCAGGGAGGATGCTGCTGTCTCCCTGAATTCATCCTCCTCTCAACACCATGGGCTCTGCTTAAAGAGGTGATGCAGGATCAGGCAGGTGGATCTTCCCGCTGCCTTCACATCTAGTTTTCCCCCTGAGGCCAGTGAAAATAAATCTTTATTCATCAGCTCCGTCTTCCGACAGCCTTAATGACCATGGAGACGTGGGCTCGACATAGGGTTGCTGCAGGGCCTCCCAGTGACCTTCACCATGTCCTATCCAGCCTTCGCTCAAGCATCATTGCTATTACCATAATGATGGAAGCATTGCTTGATGTCAAGAGGGGATGTTCAGGCCAGGACGAGTAGCGGGAACCAAGAGAAACCCAGTTGTCCATGCTTCCTGGGCTGCGCAACGCATGTTGGGTTGGATGTCCCAGAGGGTCCCTCTCCCAGCACCTCCATGAGGCTGAGGCGGAAGAAGACGGAGGGCTCACAGGCTAGGTGAGAGGCAGGAGGAAACAAAGCAGGGAAATTGGGGTAAGGTACCAAGAAAAGAGGATTTAGTTGGAAGGCAGACATCTCTGCAGGCTGGAGCGATGGCATATGGATACAGGGATTTCCCCCCCGCCAAGGAGTGTCGCACAAAACAGATGTGACATTTGTTTTTAACAACTTCATCCACCAAAAAAACAACATTTAATCAGGACTTTACATCCCTCTCCTTTTTTGTTGGGGATGAGGTCAGGAAAAAAAGTTCTTTCAAAAAAAGAAAACAAACCCACCCCAAAACTACCACCACATGCAGTAGGTTAGCAAGTGACTCACTCTTTCTCACCCGTTGCCTCTTCCCTATCCACATCACAGCTTCAGTGTTTCTTCTGTAATCAGCAGAAGTTTAACCAAAAAATAAAAATTAAGGTTTGTTCTGACCCCGGCAATGAGAGGAGCAGCTGATGATGAACTTGTGAGGGGAACAATATAGACATGTCCTTGTGACACTCCAAGTATGCTCTTAATTACCTCTAATTGAGACTGCTTACGCACAGATGGGTTATATTTTGATGATAAATAGCTGTAATATGAGGGACTTTTCCAACATTGTCGTTTTCTTAAAAACAGCTCACTAATTGTGTTTCTCTCCAATAGATGTTAGTGTTATTTTGTAAGCGTTTTTTTAGGTCAAACTCATCCAAAATGTGGGAAATACATTTTAGAAATAGGCAGTTCTGTTAGAATTAAGTGTTCGGTGGCCAGCTCAGTCTTCCACGCTGTCAGTTCAAATCACTCGGGCTATTTGTGTCTGCTAGAGGTAGCGATGGCCGTCTTTGGGAAGCTATTGGAAATCTCCTGGCATTATTAGGAGAGCAGAAGCATTAAGCTGCAATAATTCACATCTTTTTTCTTTTTTGGTTATATTTTGTTAATGTGGAAATTGCATTCGTGTCAAGATCCCCAAGGTTGTGTTGGAATATTGATGTTGGCTGGTGCTTTGTCCTCCATGTCAAGGCTCTGGTCTCTGCTAGGATATTTGTTAGCACCCCAAAAAGCAGCATCTTCTTCAGGTAGACACTCCAGTATGGCATGTTGGAGGACCGATGGAAGAGGAGAGAGTATAGGGTTGGAAAACAGAGGTATTTCATCTGCCTGGCCGTGGGCAGGCCACTTGAGCGCTTGTGCTTCTCATCCATTCCCCCCTCCTTTTTTTTTTTTTTCTGCTGATTAGTCTCTTTCAGACTAATTAGCTTCTGGTGAGCCGATGCAGTGGTGCACCAGGGTGCTGGTAACAGGAGAGGCCAGGGACCAGGGCTGTATCCAGATCTGTGGACTAAGGACCAGGGGAGCAACAACAGCGTGGGTATGGAGAATTACCTTTGAGAAGCTCCAAACCTTTGGCCTCGCCGGCGACTGGAGTTCAGCCCTGGTTTAGCTGGAGCCGAGCAGCTGCAGTCTGTATCACAGGCGCTTACTTTGCTGTTAAAGATGATGCATATCACAGCTTTGCTCTTTGACACCGCTGCTGCTGGACCATGGACTTGTGCACCAGCTGCATGTAAGACCGAGCACGAAGCTGCTGGTTGCAATGATAATATCCATAGTTGTTGAAAAAAACACACTCTTCATTTTGGGTTTTCACCATAACACGAAGTTTCTGCAGAGCAGCAAGTTCAGGGCATCTTTGGGATGAGACTTCATCCATGTGCATCTGGAGAAGGGTGAGAGGCCAACGCTCTTTGCATTGATGCAACGCTTAGGTCTTGCTCCTGCCATGGTCAAAGGTCTCCCAAGGAGCCCTGGTGAGTGAGCAGCACTGGCGGGGATACCAGCAGCGTTTTATACTGTCCCTTAATATATTTTTTGGTGGCTTGTAACAGCAGAGAAGCAATCGGTTTAGCAGAGGTCTGCGTCGGAGATCCCCCGTGTTAAGCCTGGAAACTGCTTCCCCCCTGCCCCCAGCTGAACTAATTAGCTTGTTTTCATTACCATCCCACCGTCCTTCATCTGCCTCTGTTTGCTTTCCTAAGCCAGCAGAATATTAACGTTTTTACAAGAAGCCAGTGTTTAGAAATCAGGTTTCCGGTGAAACGGCCCCGAGCACGGGCAGCGGCAGGCAGGGCTGCCTTTCACCGGCAGCCCAACCCTTGCCCTCCACGGGGGACATCAACCCCTGGTCTTGCCCTGACCCAACAGGGCTTTCGAACCGAGTCATCTCCGTTATTTTTAGACCAAATGACATTTTTTGGCTTGTCAGCCCTGGCAAGTTTTGCCGTAAAATAAACTACATCTACAATAAAAAGAAACATTGAGTGTATTACATCAAGGGCTTAACTCAAGCCAAGGATTTCAGCGAGGGCTGCAATGTTGTCCTTAGTTCACCTCTCTGGGGCATATGGTCACTCCTGCCAAGCCACGGTCTCGCAGCAGAGCATCCCGGTGGGACAGTAACTTTACCTGCCATATCCCCGCTCGTTTTTTCTTTTGATTCAGTTGCCAAGAGGAAAGATCAGGACCTGTCAGAGCAACGCCGCTTACAGTGATTCAGTGTTTTGGTGAGAGCAAGTTAAACCTTCAAGAAGAAGGTTTAAACCCCGGTAAGCTTGTCTGAAACGCCAGCGAGCCCTTCTCACCCAGAGCAGATGATGCAGCGCTTTTAGTTTTCCAATCTCTACATTTTTCAAGAGTTTGCTTTTTTTCCCCTTCCTTATATTTGCCTTGGCATCGTTCCTTCTTGCAAGCACGCCAAAGACAGTGGGGATGAACTCGGATTCGTGGTCATGGCTAGCTTGCTGGCGTCTGCTCGGGGTTTCAAAAACGGTGGATGAGCTCTCGTGTCTGCGGCATCGATCGCTTGCGCTAATATTGCTAAAATGATTTCAGGAACTGCGTTGGCCTTAGCGCTGGTGACGCAAGCGTTAGCAGAAATGCCTATGTGCTGCTGAAAGACAGGCTCTTTCCCCGTAGCACTGTGTTAAGCACAGATATTTCACTTATTTTGGAGTAGAGGTTTTCAACACTGAGCGTGGAGGTGGGTCACTGGAGACCCAAAACGTGTAACATGCCCCTGGATACCTCAGCTGTAGGAGATACCGAAGCTGGTAATGCTGGGTTTTATAGCATCACAGCGGGGTCTGGGTGGGAAGGGGCCGTCAGAGGCCTCTAGTCCCACCCCTGCAGTGAGCAGGGACATCTTCACCCAGAGCAGGTTGCTCAGAGCCCCGTCCAGCCTGACCTGGGCTGTTTCCAGGGATGGGGCATCCACCACCTCTCTGGGCAACCTGGGCCAGGGCTTCACCACCCTCCTTGCCAAAAATGTCTTCCTTCCATCCAGTCTGAATCTCCCCTCTTTTAGTTTAAAACCGTCACCCCTTGTCCTGTGGCTCCAGGCCCTTCTAAAAGGTCTGTCCCCGCAGTGGCTCCCACAGGCACAGTCGGAAAATCGGGGGGTAGGCGA
>NW_010539016.1:15377-26304 GCF_000687285.1 Phaethon lepturus
CCACCCCCCCCAGCCTGTCCTCCCAGCAGAGCTGTTCCAGCCCTCGGAGCGTCGCTGGGGCCTCCTCTGGCCCCGCTCCAGCAGGTCCGTGTCTCTCCTGTGCCGAGGGCTCCAGAGCTGGACGCAGCCCTGCAGGGGGGTCTCCCCAGAGCGGGGCAGAGGGGCAGAACCCCCTCCCTCGCCCTGCTGGCCACGCGGCTTTGGGGGCAGCCCAGGACACGGGTGGCTTCTGGGTTTTGATATGAACACTGGGGCCTTTCAAGCAATAGGGGAGCAGAGTGGGTGCTCATGGCTGTGCCCATCGCTCTGCACTCCTCTGAAGTCAGGAGATGCTGTTCTGCAGATGTGGTCTGGGACTCGGAGAACTTTCAAAAGCTGGTGGGACTTTAATCGTCACCTATCTGAGCACGAGATGAGCCAACGCCGATGGCTTTTGATGAATGGCTGCCATGTGCCAGGCTGGGCAGCAGGTGGGAGATGTAGGACCACTGAAGGCGTCTCACCATGCTTTTGGGCAGGCTGAATAAAACGTGGGGGGAATCTGGGCTGTGGGAACTGTGGATGTGCCTTCTAGGGTTCATTTTACCACAATCCATCAGCGGTTTAATTTTTGCTAAAATTCAAGCTTTTAAAAAGTAATGGAAGAAATGAAGGGAATTAAGTTTAAGAACTTAAACTTTAAGTTTAAGTTTTTTAAGTTTAAAGTCCCTTTACTCTCTAAACTACTACCTTCTTGTCCAGGATCCTCTTGCTTTATTTCTCAGGGGTTGTATCTTCTCACAATGACAAAGGCTTCCAAAAATTCTAAAAAAATAAAGAATTTGGAAGGTGGCATTATCCAATACTGAATTATTGTGGTTACTGAATGAAAAATCACTGAGTGGCTTTAGCAAAGTAAGGGAAGCAACATGCATAGGTGATTTCTTTTCTGGAGAAGCTCCGTCCCTTGATTTGAAGCATTCTATGAGGTTTTGACCCTGTCCTATAGATGAGTTTAGTCCTATTTAGGCAGTCGGAGGGGACTGGTTGTCTTCTTGGGTCAGAGAGTGTCACGCTCTTTGGCCAAACCTTTTTAACACCCTTCAAGGTGAAGTATCCAGAAAGAAGCCTTAACTGGCTTTCTTGCCCTTATTGGGCTTACGTAGTATTTTATTCAGTTCGGTAAAAACATATAATTCATTGTTAAGGAGCTTATTTATCACACATAATTAACATGTGTGATATTGCAATGTAATGGTCCTCATGACACCCAGTCCTTCTTTGGTTGCCTAGACCTCTCATTTGCCTTAGCATAGACTGGTTTACCCAACGTCTGTGGAAATTGCACCCTAAAAATAAGGGTGAAATGTGTCTGTGTTGGAGAGAGCTGGAACCCAGGAGGTGCCCGGTGTTGGGACTGGCCAAGGACTGGCCATGGTGGGAAGCTCTCTGCCAGGAGAAGATTGGGGCTGGGAGGACCATGCATGGGAGGCAGCCTCAGCGAGAGGTGGCGAAGGGGTTCGTGGGAGGGTGTTGCATCCCCTTAAGAGATGAGTCAGTTTGCAGCTCTAATTAAAGCCCGGGCCGTATGCTGAGGGGAAAGGAGGTGGGGGGGGAGCAGGAGCTCAGACACAATGCGAGGGGTGGAGTGTCCTCTGGCACCCGTGAGTCAGAGGAGCTGGGGGGAGACGGCAGAAGAGCTGAAGATGGGCTGAAGGAGAAGCTTGCAGGAAAAGGAAACAAAACAAAAGCAATCAAACACTCTTAAAGAAAGCGTCGAAACGAGCTGTGTTTAGGTAGTTGTTAAAATGCTGTAAGGCCAAGAAGCTAAAATTTGCATGGATACAGGGAATAGCTCAGCCTGTGATGTAAGGATGGTGGCGCTGGTGGTGAGGGCTTGCTTGGTCAAGTGGTGACCGGGGGACACCAAAAGGAAGGTAACGTGATTATGCATTGTCTTCCCTTCGCACTGTTTCCTTCATAAGCGAGGCATCAATTTGATAAGACAGACTTGCGTTGGGTTAGTTACCTCTTCAGAGGTCACTTGGTCCATGTTTTCTGGCTGTGCCGCGGAGGAACCGCTCCTGCTGCAGCTGCAAAAAGCTTGTCCTTACCCTGTCTCTCTTTGGTTCCAGGTGCAAAGTAGGTCAACCAACATGAGTGGCCTTGGGGACAGCTCAACGGACCCGGCCAACCCCGACTCTCGGAAGAGGAAAGGCTCGCCCTGCGATACAGCCCAGAGGTACGTGCGCTGCTCCCAATCCGTCCCCTGCTGCGGCTACTTTGTCATTCCCACTGCGTTGCTCCGTCCTGTCTGCTCGAGCAGATGGAGCTGGGTTTCAGCCACTCGGAAACGTTCACACTTCCCACCAGAACTTCGCTTTGCTTTTAGCGGTGGCTGCGGTGGAAGATGGAGCATGATGGAAACGCGGCTCCCCATCTGCTCTGCTTGTTTTAAGTGGCAAATGATGATTAGGGGCTCGTTATCAAAGTTAATGTATTGATTTTATAGATTGAAAGTGCTGAGAGCATCAGGAAAGCTTTCTCGAGGTAAATTCAGGGCAGATACTTCTGCAAGGTCTGCCGATCATCCCAAGCCTTCTGCCTCTTCACACCAGATTCCCAAGATATCCGTGTTTTTGTAATATTCAGAAACTCCAGTGGAGACCCTCTTGCTCCATGGTGCAAATTACGAAACAGAAAATATTTCTGTCTGAAGCATCTTCATTTCTGTGTGCGGACACGGACCGCTTCAAAGCTCAGCTCCCTGCAGAAAGACTCCTTTTGCTTACGACAGAGCCTTCCCGTCCCAGCTACCTTGCCATCTGATTTAAGACTACAAGCTCCCGGATAGAGGCAGTTGCAATCTCCTTCCACAGGCTTTTCCAGGCTCCCTATAAATCCCGTGCATCTTTTTCCATGATGATATAGTCTGTTAGTAAGGATAAACGTACGGTGCTGCTGCTGACTCCATGCCTGGGATGCTGTTTTGCTCATCGTCGCAGAATATGGATGCACTGAGCAAACCCCAGGTGTATTTTCTATCGCTTACAGCTCTTACATGATATTCTAGGCAATAAATGTAAAGGCTACGGTGTTCCAGTAGAGAGACATTAAGTGGTTAGTTGAGGATTTCTGCTTATTGCAGTTTTTGGTTGCAACACCTCCCTTCTGTTAGAGTTCACACAAAGGCTCTATGGTTCATGGCTTAGCTGCGCCACGAAATTGCAGAAGACTTTTTGATAGCACTTGTAGCTGTCTTATTACTACCAAATACTTCTGTAATCATGTGAAATATTTCCCCTTTCTGAGTCATCTGAGTCAGAGCTCTGCAGCCCTCGCTGCTGTCTCAAGGCTGGTCTCGGAGCCGGACCTCGTCCCGGAGCTGAGTGTGGGGTCCTTGGGTCCCCATGGCAGAGCTGTGGGGAGCGAGGTGGGCTTGGTCACCTTCTTGAAAGAACTGCTCTCCAGATGGATGAGCACACACCTGGCTTTGCTTCATCTGGTCTGCCTTTGGAAAGCAGATCTCTTGTGGATTGTTTCCTAACCCCTAAGCACCCCAAGAAAGCCTTCTGCTGCCGACACCAGGGGTTTTTCAAAGTATATAGGGTGAGATCGTAGAGAAGCAGAAACTTCTGGACGAAATATTCTCCTTCCTTGTCCAAGAACAACAGGTTTTTACATCCACAAAGCACCTACAAGCGTTTTTAGAAGTGTTGACTCAAATACTTGTCGTTAGGTTGGCTAACCCCGAGCACTGGAGCTGAAGCCTATTACCAAAATCCAGAAGAGAAGTCCTCACCAGTGCTGCATCTTCCTTCCTTCCGACCATCTCCCAACCCACAGCTGCAGCAGGGAGGGACCTCGTCCTCCTCCCTGGGCTGGCCAGAGTCCTCTGTAACGTACTCCAGAGTAAAGTGAACTTCAAAACTCCTTTGTTAAAACCTGGAAGGTTTAACTATTGCTTTTGATGATAGTTGGGAGTCATAAAGAACAGCCCACTGCTGTAACATTCTCATGATGCTTTTATGTAAGGAAAATTGGCCAATTCTCCCTCCTACAATTTGAAAGTTGCCACAGCAACAGCGACATTAAGGGGTTTTATGAAATGAGCTCACCCACAACAGAGGGATTTTTTTTTCTCCCCTCTGCTATTGCTTTTTGGTTCGCAGGGAGAGCTAGGAATTAATTTGACTTTAACTAAAATACTCGCTCAGCTCCTTCAAGAAGCATTTGGCTGCCCATTGCCTGGAGGTGCACCAGTGCTGGCGTCACCGATACCTGTGCTACAGGAGGCTGAGGTCCATGGCTGGACCCAGCACTTCTGCAGCAGATGGACATCCAACCTACCTCCACGAAGCTCTTTTTGCTGCCCGTGACCCCTTAGAGACCGTTGGCAGCTGCCTGCTGGGCAAGTGAGGGCTCCCGCGCCCACCCGAGCCCATTGCAGAGGCGTTTCCAGGTTGCACCACGTGTCTCCTGTGGAAGGTCTCGCTTGTGGACTTCATGAGACTGGCGGCCCGAGCAGAAACACGGCTTGTGTCCTCCACGCCCGCAGCTGGCTTTGCCTTTTCTTTTTCCTTTCTTTTTTTGATTCTGCTGCTCCACCGAGTTAAAGGAGGGCGAGTCATTCCTGTCGCTCCTCTGAGCAGTCACACCACCTGGAGAGACATGGGTAGGAGGAGAAGCGAGGTGATGGAGAGTGAACTTGGGAGGCAGGCGGGGGTTCATCACGGAGGCTCACCCCTGCGTCCTCAGGTATTTTCATATGAGAGCAAGTTTAAGCAGCAGTAAAATGCCCAAGAGACAAAACCTGCCTGTCAGACCTGGATATTGAGCTAATAAAGTGGCTGGAATTAAGAAAAAATGAAGAAAATTCCGTGCAGCCTACTGAGGAGCTCCTTAGAGGGGAGGGCTGGTGTTATCTCCTCCCCTTACGGTTTCTAAAGGGTCTCTGCAAGGTTATCAGGGTATATTCATGCTCTGGTTGGCTTGCACTCTCAGCAGGTAAAGTAAACCAAACCTCTCCTTGAAGCCTTTAGCTGTTAGAGGAGCTTGTTTGGCCACGTAGCACAAGGCAGAGCACGTCTGCAGCGGGTCACAAATCTCCTACCGAGCTGGACTTTTGGAATCAGCTTTTGTAATCAGTGTTTCTTCAGCCCCTCCATGAGCGGTGACACCTCTTCGAGGCCAGAAGCATCTCACCATACCCGCAGGCACCTCAGCAGCTCCTTGGTGTCCAGTAAATAGTAGGGAATTTCAGGCAATACTTCTTCCGTGGAGTGCTGGGCGTCCTGTGGAGGTTGTGACAAAAAATTAGGTGGCTTATTGAGAAGCAACCCGATAAAAGGCATCGCAAGCGGTGGAGAGCCCTGTTGGGCGTTTTGAGCTGTCCTCATTTCATCCTGTGGTTGATGTGGAGGAAGGTGTTTAGGGAAAATACGTCTCTGTCTGTCTGTCCCATATGCACAGCTCGTTTTGGTGGCTTTGACGCTTATAATGTCTTTGGTAAAGGAATATGTTACAGCGTTCAGGGTGGCTTCAATGATGGCCATGTCATAGCATGTAAATAATATATTCTCAATTCCCAGAATTTAGTTAATGGGAGAGCGTTTGGCTTCTGCAGCTGCCAGGAACTAAAAGAAAATCTGCTTTTGCTGGGACGAAAAGGTTGATCTCATGAATATTTTTCATCTTCCTCTTGTCACTGTTGATTCAGATTTTCACTTTGGTGAACTCTGGTGGATGTTGTTAACCTTTATGTGTGAATTTACGATTAAACTTGGCGACAGCTGGAATAGTGGCTGTGGAAAACTAAGAGGCTGTATATAACTGGTTTTTATTAGTTTTGTTATAGCTCATTTACAGCTACTTTTGAGAGGAAGGCAGAGTCCTGAATGTTAGAGGTCTGTTTTCGGTGGGGGTGTCTGGCTAGCCCTATGTATCTCCCTTCTCATTAATTTTGATTATTTTTATATGTAAATATACAAAAGCCTGAACAAACGCCCCAGTATTTTGGAGATACTCAGATTATAGCACGGTCATCACTCCAGCCAGTAGTTGTGTTTTTGGGTTCTTGTCCAGTGCCCAGGTGTGACTAGACTGAGCAGTAGGGGAAAATCATTAATGTAACTTTTTATTTTATTTTTTTCTTTCTCTAACAGCAATGAAAAGCGGCGACGGGAACAGGAGAACAAATATTTAGAAGAGCTGGCGGAGCTGCTGTCTGCAAACATCGGGGACATCGACACTCTGAGTGTCAAACCCGACAAATGCAAGATCCTAAAGAAGACGGTTGATCAGATCCAGCAGATGAAGAGGTTGGAGCAAGGTAAGGCAGCAGCCTCCTGCCTTGGCTTGTCGGGAAGCTTCAGCGTAACAGCGTTCTCCTGGTACCCTTCAGACACTAAATTGCAGCAGATAATCATGACTTAATTAATGAAGAATCATGACATAATTGTTCCATTTGCACTAGTTTACTTTCTTCCGCTTTTATGAAAGCACTGATACAAAAGGGGACGCTTTGCCCTCATTGCTTGGCTTGTTTAAGATGCCACCTTTGCTTCTGGTGCAAGCTGTCATTTTACTCTGTGTTTGTGACTCATCCTGAAGTTATTCCTTAGATTAAAATGATGAGAAGTGCTTGTTAAGCTTTCAGGATCAGGCCCATTAAGTGCTTATCAGCAATACTGCTGTTAACTGTGTGCAGAAACCCATTTTATAGCTGGGTAAGGTGAAGGACAGAAAGCTCTGCCACACGCTGCGCAAGACTCGGTGAAGAGCCATGTACCCTTGTCAATCTGTTCTCCTGCCACCCAAGCAGATCAGAGGGGGCATTAATCCACCTCCGGCCGGTGAATACGGCGCTGTAACCTGGAAACAGAGAAGGGATGCTTCAGAAGCCGCATAAAGGTTAAAATTCACCCCAAGTGTCATAGACTGAAATGTAGAAGTCCAAAGGGCTCAAGGGATAGACAGGAGAAAGGGGTGAGGTGTATTAAGGAGGGAGTGGGACTTGTTCGGGTCCTTGCAACCCCAGCATCCCTCCTGGAGCTGCTGCAGGTGGGCTCCAGCTTGCTCCGCATCGCGCCCGCTACGGGCTGCCCGTCTCATGTGCTCAAATACTTTTTCTTTTGTGCAAATACTTTGTCCTTCGTGCAAAGACTTTGTCCTTCGTGCACAAGGTGAATCCTGCTCAGTATTAGCACTGAGAGAGCGTCATCCGTCAAGCGTTGCCTTTGCCAAAGCTCCCGCCGCACGCGCTGAGCGGAGCCGTGTTGCCTGATAACAGACTAAATTTTTCCCAAACCCCATGGCTGGGGTGTGGGTACGCACATACAGGCGCTCCATAGACTCACAGAAGAGTTTGGGTGGGAAGGGTCCATCAGGGTCCATCTAGTCCCACCCCCGCAGTGAGCAGGGACATCTTCACCCAGAGCAGGTTGCTCAGAGCCCCGTCCAGCCTGACCTGACCCCACCACCTCTCTGGGCAACCTGGGACAGGGCTTCACCACCCTCCTTGCCAAAAATTTCTTCCCTATATCTATTCAAAATCTCCCCTCTTTTAGTTTAAAACCATCACCCCTTGTCCTATCACAAGCCAGTCCTCCCAGCTTGCTGTTATTTTAGGCACCGCATTTGGGGGCAAGCACGGTGGCAAAGCATTTGGCTCACGTTGCACGGATTGCCTGGGCTTCCCGGTGAACCAGGACGACTGCTTTTAGGTTTCATTCATGTTGTGCCCAGGCTCTGAAAGGAGTTTGGAAGCGGGTGAGTATGCCCAGGTTCCTGCTCGCTGCCACTTCACTGTTCATTAGTTTTCATGACGTTGCATAGCAGGGCTGAACATTAACTAGGACAACCACCACCTAAAAATATTATGCCTTGAGCTTTGCTCTGTATTGCCACCTTATCTAGTGCAGTGCCAAATTACCGAAGAAAAGAAACTTCACCTGTATTTGTTCTTAGCAGTTTACTGTGAGATCGTTTTACATGAGGAGGTAGGAAGAATATGGCAAAAAGTCAGAATATTTGTGGGCAGAAACAATTTTCTGTCCTTGTAGTTCTATCAAGTGTTAGACACCGTGTTTCCCTGCCTGTGTCCTTCCTCCTCTCTGTTTCTCAGCCATAAAGCTGATTAATATTTGCTAACTGCTGAGGATGTGGTTTTTTTGCTAAAGTATTGTGAATGGCAACATATCCCGCAGCGCGTGGCCGTGCTCCTTCTAATGCTCTGTTAGGAAACGCACCCGGAGACGTGATTTCAGATAACGGAGAGGAGCCGGGGAATTTGGACTTTGCAGTGATGTCTTACAGTGGGCTCAGGATGTCCCAGCAAACCACGGAATCATCGAAATCCCAGCAAATGATGCTGTTCAATCCAATAATGAGCAGAACCCGTAAGCACCGGGAAAAATGATGCTAAACCTCGTAGCAGAGCCGATTTCAATGAAAAAACAGCCAACGTCCTGTTATTAATTTAATTTGGAAAAGATGCCAGGCGCAGAGCTGGGAGCTTGGGAAGGGGCAGGTGGCAGCGCTGGGGGAGCGGGGACGTCCCGGGGAACCCTCCTTGCTGCCAGCCCTGGAGGGTTTGGAGGTCACATCCCACCGGCTCTGCCCACCCCTGCGCCTCCGCCGCGGGTCATCCTCGGTTTCGACCGACGAAGGGGCGGAGGAGCCGGCAGAAGCTTGCAGATGGATCGCATGCAGGGGCTGAGCCCTCCCTCCCATCCCCCTGCCTGCTGGGCTGCTATTTAAAGTATGAAGCAAATGCTTTTAGAAAAGATTCCTAGGCCTGGACACCTTCCAACGTTAGTAATGTACAGTTGGCAGAACAAGCGGTTTGCGGCTGTGGCAGCACCCTGAAATTCATCTGCCAAGACAGCAATAAACGCAGCGGAGGAAGAGGCCAGACAGTTAATTTTTCAGCCTTTGTCCGTCCCGCAAAACTTTTTTTTGATTTTTTTAAGTCGGGTGGTTTGCGTGTTGGAGCCCTGAAGCATGCCTGCGCGCGGTCGCTCGCCGGGGAGGGAGGAGAAGAGGCCACCGACGTCTCCTGGGCAATGTGGATGTCAGCAAGGAGAAGACCTTTCTGAGCATCCTGCCTGGGTTCCACGGGGCAGCGCTCCATCCGTGCGGACCTCCCTTCCCTTTGCCTTCGGATTGGTGTCATGCCCAGCACGTGGACGCCGGAGGTCCTCTCCTGGGGTGGGTCCTCTGTTGCAGAGCTTGGGGTGAGCTCGCCCAGGGTTGTTTTAGTTCGGAGCAGTGCCTGCTGCGGTCAAGACCTGATGGATGGAGGCAAGGTGGGCAGCTTTGCTGCTCGCTCGGTGTTGCTCTTTGGCGTGTAGGGTCAGCAGAGGTGGTGTAAAGGCCGCTAGAAGAAGCCATCAGGGCAGCGCGGTGGAGTCGGGAGGCTGCAGGGCGGGGAGGAGGCTCGGCTGCAGGAAGGCGGCTGGTGTGTGGTTGCAGATGCAAAAATGAGGCATCTTGGTCATACAGGAGCATACAAAAATGAGCAGAGATGTTGGAAAAGCTGCACTGATGCACAGACCACCACTTGTTTTGGTCCTTTTCTGTAAAATGGTGTAATACTTGATGCCTACCCTACAAGTGCTGTGCAGGTTGGGGTAACCCCGGCCCCGAGGAGAGGCAGAGCCCCGGCATCCAACACCCCAGTGACACCAGGCTCTGCGGTGGCAGGCAGGCTCCAGAAGGGTATTTCCTTTTTTCCCTGGGATGATTTTTTTAATTAAAGGCCCCAGTTTTGGAAGGGTGGTAACCTTTAGTTTGTGGAAGGGGTGATGAGCAGCGTGCAGAGATCTGACAGAGATGGGGGCTGGCAGAGGGGTTCATGTCATCTTCCTTGTAGAGCGCCCAACCTTGGCAGTGTCCTTTTTAAGATGAAGCCACCAAGTCTTTTCCCAAAAGCCCTCTCCATTGATAGGCTGCTTAATTTCCTTCCAGAGCAGGAGTATAAATGCAGCACCTTAATAGAATATATCAAATAGTATTGAGCTTTTCATTATGCTGCCTACAAACTCAAACAGCCACCGAGGGTTGCCCTTGAAACACCTCCTAAGGCATCGCAAGCGACTCTACCGCTGCCGGCGTCCAAGAGACCTCCTTCCCCCGTCCTTCCTGCGTTTGCTCATCGCCGTTTGCTGCCGGTCTCTCCCGCTGTGCCGCCGTATGTTCAGCCTCTGCGGGAATCAGTGCGCAGTTACCTGGTCCAGGAGCAGCCTCAGCACGGCTCCTGGCCCCGCCAGGACGCGTGGGGGGATGCTCATGAGTTTTTGGTCCTGTGAGGTCCAACAGCCCCAGCAGATTTACGCTATAGTTGCCAAAATAAAGGATTTATTCTGTGTTTGCTTGGGTTGTACAACTCAGCTTGTCTCGTAAAGGACCCTGAGTCACTGCTTGCCTTTGCAGTGCAAGGCTTCTTAGGGCAATGGAGGGTTGTGTGACACCTTCCACCCCAGTGAAGCCTGGCTTGTCGGTGGTGGAGCTGCTGAATTTATTCTTATAGATGTATAAGAAAAAAAAATGCAGATATTTATTAATGCAGTTTTATTCTGTAATAACACTACAGAATAGTGACCTGATTTCAGGATGTTTTAAAAGGGCGGTAGGCAAAGAATTAGCTTTCTTTCCTGAACATTACTGCGTTAACCTGCAAAGACGACCCTCAGTTTTAAATTTGAGTTACTTTGGGCAGGGAGGGGGAGATCAATACTTGGCTCCGATCCTGGTGTCACCAGCGGAATTTTGGGGGTTTTGATCATGGGTCCGGCTACACGACAGCAGGTCTGCTGGCGACAGACGAGTACAGCCGTCTCAGAGGGAGGACAGGGTCTCTGCCCAGGAGCTAGCAGGGCTCACTGACAGAGCTTCACACTAGATCTGAAGAGGGAGAGGGGTAAAACCAGGCTTGCTAGAGATAAGC
>NW_010539017.1:0-213 GCF_000687285.1 Phaethon lepturus
CTGTACCCACTCAGGACGCATGACGGATGCCCACCAGCCACCCTCAAGTGACACGCGGCGTCCCTGGGTCAATTTGGGTGCGCGCGCCTTCGTGAACGAATTATTTCCCTCGGGGAACCTTTCAGGGCAGGGAATCCCACCTGGATAAATGGAGGCAAAAATGGGAATTAGCGGGAAAAAAATACAAATATGCAAGTAAGGAATGGGAGTTAT
>NW_010539017.1:626-1290 GCF_000687285.1 Phaethon lepturus
TAACCCTGGTTCCCAGAAAAACCGCTTTGGCTCAGGGTTTTCCAGCCTGGAAGCAGCTGGTGAAGGGCTGGGAAGGGGAGATGGCAGCACCCCGCATCCCTGGCCTCCCCGGGACCTGCCGGCCTCCCCGCGCTCCCGCCGGCTTTCAGGGGACGAGCTGGTCCCACACAGGCTTCGTCAGCGTTTCCTGCTCCCAAAATCCAGACCTCAACGGCTTCGGGGTCGCCTTTCTCCCTCGTTACCGACGTTTCCTCTTACGCAGCACTGGGAAAAGTAACCCCAGCATCTGCGGGAGATGCTACGAATATAGAAAACTAGTTAGAGCTAAGAACATAAAATTATAAATCTAGCAGCCGCGCCTCTGCTGTTTTCCTTCTTTTTATCCCCTAAAGTCACCTCCGATGAGAAGTTAAAGAACCGTTCGAAAATAATCCTCCACTTAGATCTGTACTGCGAGTCGAGGAGGGCTCTTCGTCGCCTTAGGAGCCACAGAGAGCAAAACGAGAGCCTCGACGCGTCGGACCCAGCTCGCTGCTCGGGGAGGATTGATTTCAGAGCACATCCCGATGGGTCACTTCTTTTTTTTATGACGTGCCGCTTGCATGCAGGTTCCCAAGTTTCCTACACAACGTCTTCAGTTATCGGGGGGGGGGGGGGAGAACCG
>NW_010539017.1:1321-2337 GCF_000687285.1 Phaethon lepturus
TAACGAATGGTTAATTACAAGCAGTCGCCCGGGCGGTTGCTGGTATTTCCAGCTGATTAAAAGGCTGGATGAGCCCAGTGTGTAAAACTCTAGGAAAAAATGTAATTTAAGGTAAACACCCTGAGCGTGCAGGGCCCCAGCGTGGAGAGGGGCCGGGTCCTCCCGCGGAGAGGGAGCGGATCGGGGCGTGCTGCAGGGAGGCTGAGGGGCAACTGGGGTGAAACGGGGGAGAAATGGGTCAGAGGGCCAGCACTGCCCTGACCCCCCCCCCACACACACAAACACACTTTCTGGGACCCCCAAACCCCTCCTGGGGAAGCAGCCCCCGAGGGGAAGAGGAACCCAGGGGTCACCCCAGCACTTTGGGGACCCCCTGGTCCCCCCTTCCCAAAAGCCCAGCCTGGATCTGGGCAGGGCAGTGCGAGCCGTGCCGAGCCAGGATTTAATGGCGTTTTTCTTCCCCCCCGCCCCGGTTCAGGAAGGGGACCGGGAGCCACACACCAGCCCCAGAACCTCCTTTTTCTGACAAAGAACAGGCAAAATCCTCCCCCGGTTTTGGGGAGGCGGGGGGAGGATGAGCACAGTTTCCCATATGGCCTCATTTAGGGTAATTTCTTTCAATTGCTAAAAGCATAAACTCCACCTATTGAGCCCATAGATTTATATGGAACAGCTGAAGGATCCTCCAAAGCGCTTTGTGGGCTGGCTGGGAGGGCCGGCTCCCACCTTCCAGAAAGGTTGGTGGAGAATTTCTTTAAAAAAAACCAAAACACAAACCCACAAATTCATTTTTTTGCCTCAACCCCCCTGCGATTTTTTTTTTTTTAAGAGGGCGATATTGATAACACGGGAGTTAGAAAGAGCCTCATAACTCACAATAAACCCTTGTCCATTCTCTTCTATTGACTACATGTAAACATGGTAAATGAAAGGCCTTTAGTGACACTTAATCCCTCACCCCCTCGCCCCCCCGCTCCCTCCCTGCCCCCAGCCCAGCCTGCCCTGGGAGCGGGTTC
>NW_010539017.1:2537-3690 GCF_000687285.1 Phaethon lepturus
AGCCTCAAATCTCCGCGCTTGGGGGCCCTCGGAGCCCCTCCCCGGCAGGTCCCGTGCTGGTCCCTGTAGATAATTAACGTCATTATTAAATTACCTTCTTTAAAAGATAATAATAATAATAGCAGGGTCATTTGGCTGCGATTAGACCCGGGGTCGCTGCCTCCTGCTCGGGCTGCTCCCAGGCTTTGCCTCTCGAAATTTTAAATGTTTTTAAATGGGAATAATTTTGAGTCGGATTCCTTTCCTCCCTGCCAGAAAGGAGGAGGGGGGGGGAAAAGCTGCAAATAGTTGCGTTTTTTTTTTTTTTTTCTCCAAGCGCCGCGTTCGTGGTTTACAGATCGATACTCTTGTGTAATTTGGGTTTCAGTGATTTTTAAGGGCGTTTTAAGGTGGTGTTTTGTTTTTTTTTTTTTACCTGGCCTCCTGCAGAAGCGAGGTCATCAGAAGATTTTGTAGCAATCGAATAATACATAGTTATTAATCACAACTAATGAGGTCCTGACTGGGAGTGCGTTTCGTTTCTCTTTCCATTTTTCTCGGTTTGGAGAGATAATCTTTCTGGCTGTGAAAGAGCCGGGTAAATGCTTCCCAGGTCAGAATTTCAACCTTCCCAACTCATATCCAAAATAACAAACTTTAGGCCCCTTTCGACACAATTGCGCAGATAAAAAACCTGCTTCTAGTCTTTGGGTCGCTTGTTCCGATGTATGTTGGGTTTTGTGTTTGGATCTGGCTCTACCGATGCTGCTCCAACGGGATCTTCCAGTTTTCAGCTGTTTTCCTTCGGTAGAGATTTAAAAACATATCCGAAGCGCTCCTTGCATGAGGGGCACTAACTCCTGAGGCCCTCAAAATAGAAACACATGTTTGGGGAACAGTCTCTGGCCTACAAATTAGAGGGAAGGAGCTATTGATTTCCGATTAAATATTGAGGAAAAAGGTTTCATTTGGGCAAAATTTGTCCACAGAAACACTCACACGACACCCCCCAAAGCAGCCGAGCGCGTGCGTGCGCACCCAGTCACACGCGCACGCATGCGACGGGCACACACGTGTCGCTTCGCACAGCTGTACGGCACGGAGGGTTGTAGCCACGCGGCGCCGAGGACGCGGCCACAAACGCGCGGGGACACGCTCGCGCACGCAAACACGC
>NW_010539018.1:0-1838 GCF_000687285.1 Phaethon lepturus
TATATTATATATTATTCATTAATTTCTGATATACATATTTTGTTAATTAAAAGTCCCTATGTTTGTAGATGCATTGTTACTCAATATTCCACATCAAAGCATCCCTTATTTAATAAATCATAATGATATTCTGACAAAGGCTTTATTAATACACCTTATTGTATTTGCTATTTTTAGTACAGAAACCAACATTTGATTCTTCTCTGAGGGAAGTGTGAGAATGCAAGGAAGGAATCAGTGTTATTTAACCTAGATTGTATACTGTGCTTATCAACATTGTGTCTGTAGCACTGGCTGTAGATAAAAGCAGTTGCATTTTGATTTCTATCAATGTTTAAAATAACTGAAATGGCCACTGATTGATTTAAGCGAAGGCTCAGGTAGATATGCAATTTATCACAGCTGTAAGCCCTATATTGCCAGAGGAACATAGAAGTAATTTTGCTGTTTTTCCAAAACCAGACTTTTCTCATGGCCAAAGTACTGAGTGGCTGTGCATTAGCATGCGACCAGTATATTTAAATCTTAGTGAGGATAGGTAATGCAAACTCCATGTAACTCTCACCTGCAGTGTGAATAATCCTCTTGCTATATTTTTTCCACCACACCAATCCTGAACCTTTTCCTGTGAAAGGAGATGGCCTGAGACTATGTTATCCTCCAACTGACTACAGATACTCTAAAGATATCAGCACGTCTATTCTGCCCTGCTTGTGGTGATTTCGAAAATGAAAATTAAGAAGATTATCTCAGGAAGGCATAGATAACAGCACTGGTATTTTGGGATGTTTCTTCATTCTTCCTTTCTTTTTTTTTTTAACATAGTTTTTGATTCTGAGCAAGATACTGGGTTGAAGAACCAGATAGAAGAGAAGCTATGACCACCTCAATAAAGACCACGAAATCTGGAAATCTCCTTAGAAAACCTATTCCTACATCATTTTCAAACAGGCTTTGACTATATGTGTTGGAGAGTTTACATAAACAGAACCTCAAATGTGCCCATTTCTCTGCAATATTTTTGACAAGTACTTTCAAAGTACCCAAATTTAGATAAATCCCAGTTCTTGCTTTTCTTCACAGGTGCTATACTTATGCTGGATGCCCAAGGGGTTAAATAATATTTTAAAAGTGCCTCCATGTTCTTTTGCATGCAATTACCTGAATTACCTGAATTTTCCATATACTGTATTTTATTTTTATTGAGTATAGGAAGTGCACTCCCTTTTTTCTGTCAACAGCTTTTGGAGGAGGACACTTAACAGCGGCATTAATGGCTTGCATCTTGGAGAAATTTTCTCATCCCAAGGGCACTGGGTATTACAACAACACAGAGGTGCTAACATCAGCAACATTGTGCTTCTCACTTTCACTGCTAGTGGCATTGATGGCCAGCTTTGAGGGGCCTAGAGAATATCAAGTGAGGAGCCTGGGGATGGAAGTGGCAGCTTTTTTTCTTTTTTTTTTTTAGATTTATGCATTTTAAGTCACTTCTCATTGATGTCTGGGACTGATTTCTAGCAGAAAAATACACAAGAGAAAAAGTAAAATTTTGGAATGCACCAAACAAGAGTTCCTGGTGGTGACAAGGTCAATCCAAGAAAATAATTAATTAAATATTGCAAATGCCATTTTTATTTCCCATTCCAAACTGGTGTTTTAACAATTAATTTACTATGCTCAAGCATGTGTCTTTGCAGAAGAGAATTAATGTTTCACATTTGTTTTTCTTTATTCTTTATAGAAAGCCAGAAGAGTCAGTAATAAAATTATTCTTGATTCTCCAGTAAGGAAAGATCAACCAGAATTCGCTTATGTCTGTTTTTCTTGCTCTTCCG
>NW_010539018.1:1869-10389 GCF_000687285.1 Phaethon lepturus
CCACAACTTTTTAAAAATTGTCACAAATGACAGATGGCAGCGATAGATTATATAGATTCACCTATAGGCCAGATGGACTAGAGTTCTGGGCGTCACAAACTGGGACAACATGGAGTAGTCAAAAGGGGAAAAGTGAAAGCCTCAAGATTAAAGCCAGTTTTGCAAATTTTGACTCCCCCAGTCATCTGGGGTAAGTGATTTTTAAATTTTTTTTCTTAACAAGTGTTCAATTATCTTCAAAGCTTCTGCTTTTTGCCACAGTAACTAAAAGCATGTATAGGGTGACATATTTTCCATTGCTGAAGCATGTGATGCAGATTTTCAGTTAGGAAGAGTGGGTTCTATTCTCCTCTAAACACATATTTTGTTCATCATTTCTTTATCAGCTGCATTCTTTATCATTTGCATGATTTAGAGTCTTGTGGTGCAAGAGAATGTAACAAATATTAAAGCATTACTTATTATTATTATTATTACTTATTAATGATCAAAGAAGAAAAAGATGAGCACCTACAACTAATGGCTCCAGTTCCACTTATGCTTGCTTGATGGTTGTGTGTGTTTGCTACAAACCAGAACATGATTTTGGTCAGATTCCTGACTTTGGCAGTATCAAGTTGGGCTGCCATGTTTGCTGTCAGACCATGATAGGAATGATGGGCACCCATGGCTGCAACGTTATTGCAGTGTCAGCAGGCAGGAGTACTGCAGCCTTGGACTTGGCGTAGGGCAGAGGACTTGTGGCAAGATGCATGACTTCTAGTGCTTAAGGAAGGACGTGTCATGGCTTGAGAAAAAGCATGAAGAATTAGATATGTTGTGATGCAGATACTCACTGCTGGGCTACAAACATACCTGGATTCTCCAGGGCAAATATTTTCAAGTTTTCAATAGATATAAAAATTAAGTTTTCAATAGATGTAGAGATTAAATCTTCAACAGAACAGAGATTAAGACAGTTTTTATTCTCTTGGTGACAGAAACTGTTTTTTGATCAGCAAGCTATTTTCTTCATAGTGATTTCATTTTAAATAATAGGGAAGAAAATAACTCTTTAACTCTGGTTATTAATTAATATCTAGTACTGGATGTTGCTTAGAGTTTTTTGGTATATTGGCTCTTCTGAAGTGAGGCAAAAGATGGTATACAGTAGTTTGAGACTTTTTTTTTTCCTGTTTACCTTAAAAATTCATACATGAGCCAAACTTTTATGTGGCTGCCACTTCAGAAGAGAAACGTGTTGTGCATATTGACTGGTGGATCAGCAGCCGTTAGTGCCACTAGCAATAATCTGCCACGAGAGGAAGCTCACTTGAACTGTCAGCATGCTGGCGATGGAGGGCCTTATTTTGTAAGGAAAAGTTCTCCAAACTTGCTTTTCAGATCAGCAATTCTTTAAAATGCTGTGAAAGCCTTTTTAGCATTCAAGAGCTTTTACGTTTGTGCTATTCAGATCAAATAATGCAGTAGGTGTCGATTCCTTTCTTCGGGTAATTTGCCTTGGAAATCATGTTGAGTTGCAGTTGCCTTAACCTGCTTGGAGATAGGTGTTTCTAAGGTTAGCTACGTAATGACACAGCATTGCTTACCCAGGAGCGTCGCAAATCTACAGAGCAGGACCCTGGAACAGCCTAGCAAGTGCCCAGCTCCCCTGCATGTCCTCCCCTGTAGCCGGAGAGGAGCGGAGGGACCTGTGCAGGCAGCATTGAGAGCTGGCACCACAAGGGCCAAAGGAAGCAGAAATGTCCTTCAGGTGCCATAGGTGACACTGAAGGCTCTTGGGCACACCATGACTCTCCACAGAGAGTGTTTCAGATATGTTAATTGATGTAAAACAAAGTCTAATGAAGTTCACAATGCAGCACAAGGGTGCAATTCAACCAATTTCCGAATCAGTGTGAAGCAGAGCAATCAAAGAACAGGCAGCGTCATTATTATGGTGATCCTGCACTGGTTTCGTGTTCTTATAACACTGTAATCACAGTCCTGTTTACACAACAGCACACACTGTGAATCCTGTCCAGTACATTTTATGTAATTTTCCTTTTCTTATTTTGTACTGTTTTGTACGGCAGTATACTGTGACGAATATGCAGCAACCAGTATAACAAACACCTTGACCACGGAGCAATTTCTGCTGTGGTGGATGTGGTTTACAGGCTCTAAATGACGTTTGCTGAGGAAGGAGTTGTAGTGGTTCAGGACACGACGGTCCTGTGGAGCGGAATGACCTTCTGCTGGAGGTTGTCACAGCAGCTGTACAGCTTGCCTTAGCCGGCCCAGTTTGCAAACCAGTCTTTCAGCACCCTTCCAGAGACAGCTTCGACTGTTAGAAGCCCTGTACAGCGGAGTGGCTGATGTGGGAACAGGCTGGTTTTTAATGCCTTTCCTATGGGAGTGGTAGCCTTCGACAGAGGCAAGGAAACAAACAGCTGAGGTTGATAATGATTTAAGCCACCACAGTGAGTTACCAGCAGTCATCTGTTAGAGTTCAAGCCCCCTGCAGACAGCAGTGGATGGTATCACAGAAAGAAAAAGCTCTTCTGTGGGCAGCAGCATTAAAAAAGCCTGATTTTCTACAGATTTCTTGTGCTGTTTCTACTAAACACTCCTCCACTAGCAGTTTCTTAGTTACTTCACATGCTCCAATGCTTGTCTTTCAGCCTTCAGTATCCCCCCACAATGGTTCTTCTGATCACATATTATAACTGTGATTGCAAATTCTTTCAGGTAAAAGCTGAAAAAAATTTTCATGAGCAGGAAAAACATTGTATAGCCTGATACTTCATCTGACCTAATAACTTGATACCATTAAGAGATTAAAAAAATCAGTTGAAGTGGCTTTTTCAATAGGACCGGTGTTTTTAATTAGATAAAGTTAAGAGTGTGAGCTAGCTATTGAGTTGTGAGCAACCTGGGGGAAGGAAGCATCCTATGATCATCCTGAAGTCTATCTTGGCAAAACAGCAGAGGCTTACAGTTAGTTGTTAAAAATACTGTAGAAAAAAATATATTGTTTCTAGTATTTGACAGAAAAAAGTACATTTTTTTCCAAAGGGAAACAAACTTTTCTAACTAGCTCTACCAAGTTTGCCTATACTGAAATAAATAAATTTAGGCTGAAACAAAACTAGGAAAGAAAATGGGGAAGGATGGGGTTTCACAAAGTATCCTTCATCTGTCTAAACACACTAACTACTAAATGGAAGTAGACAAAAATGTGAAAAAGAAAATCTATGGAGAGAAGTTAGAGAAAGGAGAGACATGAAAAAGGAATGCGAAAATTAAGCTTTCCATTGTAAGTAAAGTTTCAGATTTAGTATGTGTTGTATGCGGCAACCGAATGATCCGATATAAATAATTTTTACTTCTATTATTTTAGCTCACAGTTATGGATAGAATGGTAATTTCTGAACAGGTGGGAAGACACGGAATAAAAATATGTCTGTGCTAAAATATTTGCAATCTGAAGTTAAAACAAAAGACAACATATGATACAGACAAAAGGAGAACACAAGGAAATGTTTAGACAGCAGTAGCTGAAGGTGTTAAACAGGCCTAAACTCGTCAGGTGTTTCTAAATGTCATAGCAGGTTTTAAGTGGCAATTTGAAGTACAACAATGAAGTAGGTTTGAAGACAGTTATTGGAACGTCTTCTCAAGCATGAAGAGCAATAAGGAAGAAAGAGCAGGGGTGTAAAAGTTAAGAGGCAGTTGTGACTGGGTGGCTAGCGGGTCATGAGCCATGAGGAAACCAGCAAATGCATTTTGATATTGTCAAGAGACCGTGGTGGAGCATGAACTTGAAAATGGAGATGACTAAATTGTGTTTGAATTTGAAGAGAAGAACATGCTAGTGGAGAAACAGAGAGATGAAAGGGCAGAAGGGTTAGGCTGAAATTTGATTTTTGCAGTGCTAATCTCAATGGACATGAGCAGAACAAAACTGCATTCCTTGAGACAAAAGAAACAGATACTACAATAACAGAAATACAGAATAATGAGAGTTTGGGCAATACTTTCAGCTAGGTGGTTGGATGAGACCTGTATTGAATGTTTTCATGTAGAAAGAAGTATTTAGATGTAGCCTTTGGCCCAAAGAAAGATGTGAGTCAAGGATGGTGCTCTGTTTATGGTCCTGACTAGGAGATGAAAAGGTGGGACTGTTGGAAATGATTCAGGAGGAACACAGTAAAGAGAGATCAATGGTGAATGTACAGTGCTTGTACAACTTGTCTAGTCCAAAAAATGCTGATGTAAAGAAGGATCTTTGCATTGTCTTCACTGAATTGTATGCAGAAAACATAGACTATTTACTCAACAGATGTGCTGCTTTCTAGTGGAGTCTTTTAGGAGCATACACTATATTACTGTGACAGATTATTACTTTTAAAAGTTACTGGTCTCAACAGCCTTTCCTGATTTTCATCATGCATTTGATTTTTAGCACAAGATGGATTAACTGAAAAAGTCTTCGACGAAGTGACAGAAGAAAACATGTTCACAATTACGGTGGTGTTGGGACACCTGATACAATAACAGACGGTAGGAGCAGAAGTTGTATTATCTGAGGACTATGTAGGGACTTGCTGGAGCAGACCTTGAAATTTAGATCTTTTGTTCATGGAAACAATTGTAGAAAAAGGCACTTAGACCCAGGAATCCTGTTCCACTGTTTCATCATCAGAGGAGTGATGTTAACTAAAGCTTTACCAAAGCAGCCACAGATTTTTCCCAGCAGGAGAGGCTCAGAACCACAGACATGAAACAATTTTAAGAATTGGGCTGAAATATGCTCTGCTGAATATTTCTGACAGGCCTAAAAGGCATTGAACATCTCCCTGTGGTGTGCAGTGAAGTCTCCTGGAATTTCACCAGCAAATTGGTTTTCTCATGATTATCAGGGTGTGTCAGGAGTTCCAAGGTGGAGAAACTTTTTACGCTATTTTGGCAAATGTTCTCAAGTTAGTATCTGGGGGCTTTATGTGGGCATTCAGGACTGAAATGAAAATGTTTGTGTAGATACTGTGTAGAAATATGCTATACATATGAGGCTCCACTGGGAAAGTACAGTGTAAAATGTAATGTCTGATGAGGGTAGAAGCATGAAAAGTGACTCTTTATAAAGTTGTGCTTGTTTTTAGAAACAAAATTACTTTATTCTTTCTTGGCTGGCATTCTAAATACCAAAGTAAACTTTAAATTGTAAAGGTCTGTGTATTTAAAAAAAAAAAAAATTCACTGAACAAAGCAGGAAATTAGTCATAGTTGAAGTTTTGTTTAATAAAGTTTGGTGAACAGTTTTACTGATAAAGTTCAAATATACTTGACCAGCTTTTGTGAAGAAAATTGAGGATAATTTGTTCTGAAAATTTGTAGCTGGCCTTTTTCATTCTTCAAATAGGTACTCCTATGTATTGTGCGTATGTGAACTGAGTATAATGATAAGACTAAGCAACTGCTATTTCAGTTAAACATACTGTTCTCTTGAAGTGGATAATTATCAACATTGTTTTCTGAATGCTACTTTGGGGATTTTTATTTTGCGCTGTCACAATAATTTTCTTTGCCTGTTTTTCACTGCTTGTTTTCTAAAAACATTTATTCAGAACTGACATTTTTATGCTTCTTGCAACTCTTTTATGTCATCATGTGGTTGGAAAACAGAGGCAGATAGGTATGGATTGATCATCCTGAACAATTCTGCTGTTCAGTACAAAATACAAGTATTACAGATGTTCAAATTCTGCACATATTTGCTACACAGTTGTGTATCACATCTTAAAAGAAACTTTTGTTTTGGGTCTGCCAGTCTTCCCTGTGCATTTATTTTCAATAGACTTTCAAATGTTTGAATTTCTGGGCATGGAGTGGTCCAGGGTTGGTATGCCTGAGTATTCATCTCATCCATCACGTGCCTGAGTATTCACAAGTGGAGAGGTACATGTTTATAGAATAAGACTCTCCAGGTTGTAGGAGAATGGGCTCCTCGGTGCAGGTTCTTAAGTCCAATCACTAGGACTATAAAAACAGCTGGATGAAATTCCTTCAAACATTTGACTGACAAAAGTATTTTTTTAAAGAAATCACCAAGTTACTGTAGCATCTTAACACTCAGATCACTTTTTCTTGCCTTTGTTCTGGTTATATACATGTGTACCCAATAATGTGGACATGCACAGAAATGCAATACTACACTCATTCTTCTGACTTTTTGCAGGTGCACAGCTATGGGCTGAGCAAAGTCTAGAGCAAATGAATTCAGAGTTACAGTTATTGCATCTCCCTAGAAAAAATGACTCTCAGGCAATCAAATAGGCCCCAATTCTTGTGTGCAGATGTTGATCAATGCTAATCTTTGTTTCCAGTCTCAGGATTCTGAGGTCAATTCTTCCAGACTCTGTTGGTTTGTATAGAAACAACCAAATTTGTGACACAAAACCCAGGCTCCTGCTTTGTTGCATGTATAAACTGACCACTGACAAATCACATAATGCTTCTGTTTTCCTTCCCTGATAAAGCCAAATCATTGTATTGCATGGAGAATAAAATAACGTAACTGCGTTATCTGTCATTATTACTTGTTACCTGATTTACTGCTTATAAGTTACATGATTATGTTTAGATAAATTAAATTTGATAAAATGAGCAATTAAACCAGCAAGTTAAATGAACCAGCTGAAGGGGAGCAATCACTGGTAATAAAAGAAGATAACGGAATGCACTGGAATAATTACTTTTTATTTTCTAATGAAGTGTTATTTCCTTTTCTTTCCTCTTATTTTTCTTTCTGCTGTTGGCAAGTAGCTTACTTAAATATTCTTGAAGATTGTTGTTTGTTTTGAAATTCAATAAGGAAACAGAAGTTGTAGGCATTTCTGTGATTAATCATTTGCACTTTTTTGTGAAATCTTGGTGTGTAAAATGGCAACACAAAGTCATATATCATGTCTCAAGTAAATAAAATAATGGCTGCAGTAAAACCAACAAAGAAACTGTTGTCATACAGAGGTCAATGGCATTTAGGAACCGATATATTTGAAAAACTTCATTAATTTTACCTTTATTTTGGTATTAATAGATATATGAACTGTCCTCTTTGGCTATTATGATGATAATTTTGGAACCTTATGTTCAGACTCCCTCACAAGAGTTTGTGGGGAACTTTCCCATTTCTTCTTTGCCTCAGAATTCCCTTCTACTATGTTTAAAGAGAGCAGCTCATGTAGTCTCTGTCTAGTCCCATTCCTAATTAATTACACTATACCACACTTGGCACCTACTGTCCTGATATATTTGTCATGGAGGAGAATAAAGAAAGTCTTTTTCATTACCGGTGTTTGCAGCAAATCTCAAGATTTCATAAAATTTGGCTTCTTGGCATTGCAATCCCATACACATTTCTCTTTCTTAAAGGGCTTCCTCTTGCTAATTTTAAACAACATTTTCTCATATTTTAAGTGTATCTGTAAAGTTCTAATGTAACTGGAATTTAAAACTCCTTTGAAGACTGCTGCTAGTTCTTCTGTTGGCCAGGAGATATTTATGCGTATTCTTAGCTGTGGAAAGTTATTACAGAATTTGTAAGCAGACACACTGAGGTCTGACTCTGTGTGGCTTCTTCTGAAAACACAGCACAGAAAATACCAGATGAAAGGTACGCAAATGTAGAGAGGTGGTAGATGCCCCATCCCTGGAAACCTTTAAGGTCAGGCTGGACGGGGCTCTGAGCAACCTCATCTAGTTGCAGATGTCCCTGCTCATTGCAGGGGGATTGGACTAGATAACCTTAAAAGGTCCCTTCAACCCAAACTATTCTGTGATTCTATAAGGACAAGTTTACGCATGTAATCACATTTCCTGAATGGGATGGTCAGTCACTGTCCGGAAGGTGATGGGAGTCTTCGTTACGAACTTTCTTGCAGTGACAACTTGAGCTATATCAAATGAGATTCTTGGAACTGTTGCAGTGAATTCTTACAGTTGAGCTGGGCCATGGTCCTATGTGACTACTCCAGTATATGCATGAACTATTGCTATTGATTGTCTTGAATGCTGTGTAAAAATGCCCTATCATAACTAAATACAAAATACTGTCCTGTGTGGACACTGCTCTGCATCTGCAGAAACAGTTGCTACTGCCTATTTAAAATAATCTATACAGAGTTTGGTCAATTCTACGGCAGAAACTGCCTGGGGGAGTCCCTGGGACTGCCAGTTTCTCTACCCAGGGAGATAATCAGCAGATCTTAAGCACAAAAATAGTGTCTAGCGATTGGATTAAGCACAGCTTAATTAACATTAATAATAACAGTAACATTAACACTTCCAGGGGGAAGTGTCTGTCCAAAATTCCTAGCTGGAGAGTTCCTGTAAGTGTTACTCAAATGCTTTGTTGTGGAGTTCAGTCAATCACCTTCTTTCAAGTCAGTATTTGTATCAAATAAGCCCTTCGAACCATTTGTAACCCTTGTGTGGGGACTAGCTGAGAAGTTCCAGGGCCACCCAGGCGAATGGTTC
>NW_010539019.1:0-5148 GCF_000687285.1 Phaethon lepturus
TTCCTGATCGCCTTTGGCTTGCGGTGGTCATGACCGAGCTTGCTCTGTGTTTCATGCGTGCATTTTCACCGAGCTGTGTGTGTACACACGTGTACTTACTTATTCGTATGTACTTTTTGCGTTTCAGGAAAATGTTTATTGGAGGCCTCAGCTGGGACACCAGCAAGAAAGACTTGACAGAGTATCTCTCTCGGTTTGGCGAGGTTGTGGATTGTACAATTAAAACAGACCCGGTCACTGGGAGGTCGAGGGGCTTTGGGTTTGTGCTCTTCAAGGATGCTGCTAGCGTGGAGAAGGTGGGTGCATTTCTTGTGGATTGATGGCACAAAGTCTGCCTGTGTCACTGTAGTGAACTGAGACTTTGTTTCCTTGTGTGCTTAGGTGTTGGAACTGAAAGAACACAAACTGGATGGGAAGTTAATAGATCCTAAAAGGGCAAAAGCCCTAAAAGGGAAGGAGCCACCAAAAAAAGTGTTTGTTGGTGGGTTGAGTCCAGATACATCAGAAGAACAGATTAAGGAGTACTTTGGCGCTTTTGGCGAGGTATAGTATAATGGCATACAAGGACAGCTCTGGTTTTCAAGTGCAGTGTTGCCTCTGTCTTAAGACACAAGAATCTGAGGAGAGAGCTGGTTCAGGCTTACATAAAGCTAGGGATTGTTGAAACTATGTGCATGTTAATGATTTCAGAGTGTTGTGATGGGTTGACTTATAAACTGTCAAAAGCAGTTGGAATAGACATTGGATTGCCAAATGGTTCTGGTAGCATTAAAAGTTGCTTACAGATTTCATGCAATGGGTACTTCTGATTTCAGATTGAAAACATTGAGCTTCCCATGGACACAAAGACAAATGAAAGGCGGGGCTTCTGTTTTATCACTTACACAGACGAAGAGCCAGTAAAGAAGTTGCTAGAAAGCAGATATCATCAAATTGGTTCAGGCAAGGTATGGAAGCATGTGAAATAGACCATCTCTGTAGGCTTCCCTGAAAGCACCTCACAAAATGGTCTTGAAAATCTTGATGAGTTAAAGGATTTCTGTCTTTACAGTGCGAGATCAAAGTAGCACAGCCCAAAGAGGTATACAGGCAACAGCAGCAGCAGCAAAAAGGAGGAAAAAGCAATGCAGCTGGCGGACGAGGAGGTGGACGGGGCCGTGGACGGGGTGAGTGTTTTGGACGTTGAAATCAATGTAAATGCTTAAGTGTCTGTACCAAACAATAAGCTGCTTGTAGAAATTCCAGGTTTCAGGCTGCATGCAGATCTCATATTTGAAAGTAGCCCGTTAGTAAATGGTGTTTTGGTGGTTGTGATTGCTTGTGGAAGCTTAAAAATATCTTGCTCTGCTTGCATCAAAGTGGTAAAGTGGCGATCTGGATGTAAGGTGCTTTTGTATACCCACAGCTGACAGTATAGCTAAATAGTGTAGTTATCCTTTCATGTGAAAGGTTAGTTGGCTCATGGGTGAGAAGCAATGAGCTGTTTGTTAAAGAGGAAGACAATCACTTTGCCTCACTTTTATTTGGATGAGAAGCAATCAGCCGTTACATTACACGTTAATGCATGCCAGCCTTAAAGTGAAGCAGTCACAACCAACACAATGCAGTAAAGTTGATCCTTTGGTATAACTTGATGTTCAGGCAATTAATAATCCAAAATGGAAGCTCAAGGAAAACAGCAGGAGCTGTTTTCCATGCACTGTAGTGCATGCCTTCAAGTGTTGTGTTTTGGTTTTCCTGGTTGTTTTATGAGGACTACCTGCTGCTGTCTTCCTCTAACGTTGTGAGTGATAAGATCTTATGACCCATCTCAGATCGAAATGAGATGCCTCAGTTCTTTTTTTAGAAAATTATTTTTCTTGGGTTCTTTGGAAGGTAATAGTTCTGGCATAGAAAGACTGCCATAGAAAGTTAGATGAAGTGGCGTAGGAGGGGAGCGAAATAATAAGTTCTGTAACTTATAAATGCTATACTTGGTTTCAGGTCAGGGACAAAACTGGAATCAAGGATTTAATAACTACTATGATCAAGGATATGGAAACTACAATAGCACCTATAGTGATCAAAGCTACAGTGGCTATGGAGGATATGACTACTCTGGGTACAACTATCCCAATTATGGATATGGGCCAGGATACACAGATTACAGTGGTAAGTGGTTTTGAGCTCATTCCAGCTAATAAACAGGGGCCTCTTAGTAAATTGTTCTGTAACACCTCTTACTCATAACACATGGTGCTAAAGAGTAGCCCTGTTGGTGTACTATATGGGAATAATCTCCTTCAGAGTGTTATATGTTAATCTTAATGCTTCTGGGTTGTTGGGTTTTTCCCCCCATGTTACCTACAGGTCAACAAAGCACATACGGAAAGGCATCCCGTGGTGGCGGTAATCACCAAAACAACTACCAGCCGTACTAAAGCAGTACCTAGTACTTGAGGAAACAGGTGTGTACATGAGTGCAAGGTCCACTCTGAGTATGTCATGTCTAATTTAAAGATCAATAGACAAATGAAGAGTAAAAACTTTTGTAGCATGACTTTTTCTTAATTAAGCTTTTGTTAACTTAAAAAATACTTCTTTTTTTAAAACCAGCTTTGCCTACAGTGTCTATAGATCTTTAACTGTAAAAATGTGATTTTATCTTCTTTAGTACTTCAGAAAAACATAAGAGTTTTTCTGTTTTGCGTTGTGTACCAGGTGGTCTAGAGGAATAATTAAACTTATTAGAAGTATTAACAGGTAAAGTACTGAAATGGGTACAACTTAAGGAAAACAAGAATGTTGTCTTCTAACTCTGACATTATACCTTGTTTGTACCCGCCAGCGGGAACTTCATTGCAGGCCGTGTGTCACCCTGACCACGTCTATCTCTGGGGTCGCACGTTGCAGGCAGAGCGCAAGGCATACACCAGAAAACGCTGTCCTGTGGTATGGTCTCTTCCAACTTCATGTACCAGCGTAAAGATTAAAGTGGAAAACTTCAGACTTTGGCTTCTTTTTTTAATCTTTTTGGAGATTAAGTGTCTTAACTTAAATGGTTTTTTACAGGAGTTAAAGTACATAAATGCCTTTACAGCTTAATCATTTGGTCTTCTGTTTAGTGTTGTATTTCAATTGTGGAACCTCATTTTAAGTGTGCATTTGTTAAGATTTAATGCTTGCTTTTTTCTTTTTATAGCTAATAGTGAAATCTGCAAACCAAAACGAACTTTTAAATCTGGAAAAACATTAAAGATCATATGCATGAGGACTGTTTGAACTAAATTGGCCTGACTTGTGTTTGCAGGGCAGTGTTCAGATGGATAAACAAATAATTGGAAACCTTTTTGGTAGTGTTTCCAGTGGAGAAAAAAAAACTGATCCAGAGCCTGATTAATAGTCTAAATTGGATGTGTGGTGTTCTGGAACAACTTCCTAAGTGGGCTGAATTTGTCTATATTTGGGAAGATAAATTGCTGATGGGTAACAAAACCTCTTGTGTTACCTTAATAAATGTGCATATGATCTTTAACAGTGAAGAAAGGAATATATAGAAGACTTAAAGCAGTTCATGAAAATGGACCTTTTAACAATTCTTGTAGTGACTTGCACAGATCTGACATACATTTTGTCTTGGTTTTTAGGTAGAGATACTGCAACAAAGCCATCTTGCAGCGCATCATGAGTGAATGGAGGGTGGTCTTCGTGAGAGGAAATGACTATTTTGTAAAAGACTTTTAGTGTATGACACAGCTGTGTCCAACTGTACATAGTGGCCGAGTAGTTTTGTTTTATGGTTTTTACTTTCTTTTTGCCATTCATGTTATGACACAATGTGGACTTGTGTTTATACAAACTTTATTTGTATAATTTCATGTTAAAGGATTCTCTAATAAATGCTTACTTAAGTGAATGTGTAGTCTTGATGTTGGCTGTCAGCTTACAGTGGTATAACTATACTTGTATAGAAGGGCAGTACCTTTCTGGAGATCATAAATGGCTCGAGATAAGGTTATTGTGTATACAGGTCAGTACAACCCCTCCCTTTCCTGACCTGTCTTAAGAAAGCATCATAGTGCCTTGAGTTAGCATCACTGTGGAAGACTGCTTGAGCTGTTTGGAGGGTGAGATCTATATTGCCTTTCAAGCACTTCAAGTTCTACAGTACTCAAGGCTGTAACTTAATTACTTCCCTAGCGCAACTGCTCCCTGTCCCAGTTCTAAGTAGGAGATTACAAGTTCCTAAATTTTAGGGTCACAACTAATTTATGTACGAGTTTGAATTTATTCCTTTAAGTTAGATCCTTTAGTGAACTTCTCAACTGAAGAAAACAGGTTTCCCATCTTGTGTATACTAGCAAGCAACATAACAAAAGCCTGAATGATTGATTACTGGAGAAGGGCAACTGCTTTAACCAGCAGGCTGGAGGACAGCTGGGATGGGTAAGTGAGCATACTGCATTGCAGCAGTGTACCTTAAGTTGTTTATTTTTTCCTCAGCACAAGTATCTATCCATGCATCAAAAATAAATCTTGCTTATTAGAAAAGTGAAATGTGAGTAGCTAATTCACAGGAGAGATGGGTTTTGCAAACTTTTAAACGGAACAGTCTGAGTAGAGGTTTGTCTCAAGTTTTCAAACCATAATTTTGGTGTTTATTTCTCTCAGACAGCTGGTTATTTTCTTTTCCTGTCATACAGAAGAGCTGTGTATCATAACTGCTACGGGTTAGGTTGGATAAAAGAAGACTCACTAACATCACTGGCTACAAACTAAAGAAACAGCACATGGCTGCTGGGAGAATCCCAACTTTTCCAGCGTGCAGCTGGATGCAGAAGCTGTCCTTAGCAGCACTGCCTCCGTGTGGCTGCAAGCACTGCCTTACTTTTGCCCCTAGGGCATGGCGTTGCTATTATACTTGTTCTTAATATACAAAAACACACTTGTCTAAGAGTAAAGTTTTACTTCAACCTGCAAATTATGTTTTAAATTTAAAAGCGACTTTTTTAAAAAGCTTCATTTAGGTACCTGCAGGCACTGGATGCTCCAGGGGCTGTCCATAGGTTGCGAGGTGCCAAAGACCCGAGCGCAGGCCGGCCCTGCAGGCTCGGAGGGCCGCGTCGGAAAGGTACCCGAAAAATCCAAAAGCGCTGCAGCTGGCGGCAG
>NW_010539020.1:0-213 GCF_000687285.1 Phaethon lepturus
GCCCTTCCCGCAAGCCACGCGAGTCTCTGCCCGTTTGCTTGGAGAAAGGCGCAGGTTTTTTGAAGGTGATCCGGAGGGAATCTCCGTCGCCTCGAAACGTGGATACGCGTGGCAATGGTTGTCGCGGCCACCGATGGCTAAAGGTGCGGCTGCGGCCTTCGGGCGCTTTCCCCGGGGTGTTTTTGGGGGGGCGTTAACGCGGGAGGATGCGGG
>NW_010539020.1:259-528 GCF_000687285.1 Phaethon lepturus
TCCCTGGAGACCTCCCAGCCTCCCTGCGGTGGGAAAATCCTCGGGGGCCGGAGGAGAAAACTTGCCGGGAGCCAAAAACCCGGGGATTCGACCCTTTCTGCAAGCCGTCGTGTACCCCGCGCTCATTCCCCGCCTTTTCCGTAATTCACGTTATTTGAAGGGGAATTTACACACGTGGGCCAGCTTGCCCTGCTGTATGGGTAGTTTATCCCAGCCCACTGGCTCATTAGGGACGCATCGTTAGGCGGGGAGGGTTTTTTGGGGGTTGG
>NW_010539020.1:561-2252 GCF_000687285.1 Phaethon lepturus
AGCGTTAAATTTGAGATTTAGGGACTGGTCGGTTATTTTTAAGGATGGAGTTCTGTCCCTCCTTCGGAGCGAGGCGACCCTCGTCCCCGGCGAGCAACACCCGAAAGCGGCTCCCGGCACAAATAACCTTCCCGGTGCACCGAGAGGCTCTTCTTCATGGGCGAGGGAAAGCGCTTAAAATGCTTAGAGGGAATAAACAGCTTTTAATGAAGTTACATTGCCACGTAATGGGTATCATAAAATTGCCTTCGTAGTACAGGGTCCCAGGATGGCTTTTATTATCGACTGAGCAGGAATCCTGTCTGCAAAGCTCCGGCAGCTGCAGAGAGGAGAACGCAAAGTCTTTTCAAATTACCCGATTGAAATAACCGGCAAATATTCTGCTTTGCCGCTTTGTTGAAGGCAAAGCCGCCTTTGGGGTGGTCTGTCAGACCTGGTTTGCGGCTCCTGAAGAAACACGGGAGTTTTCGTTGCAGCGAAACAGATGTTCATCTTGTTTCTCTATCGGCTGTTTGATGAGAAATTTATTGCTCTTCTGCTGGGCTGGAGCTCCTCTGCTGCAGAGTCTATTAGGCAGCCCGGGAGCTGGCGGGGAGCCAGGGAAGCCGCGTTTTGATGAAACCCATGAAAAAGCCTCGGCTCCGAAGGCGCCGGGAATAATGCGTCGGCTAGACTCTTCGGATCGGGGCGATTGATTGCTGTGATTTGATTTATTGATCGATACCCTCAAATTTGGCGTCTGAGAAGCTGAACTAATCTTTAACTGCTGCGAACATCTCTGCCTGGTGGAGAATTAGAGCTGATAAGGAATGTATGAAAGGAATCTGAGCTTATCTTAATCACACAGTGCCCCGGCGCTGCCTGTGCCGAGCGGGAGTGGATGTGTGCAGAACACAATCACCAGGCAGAACAGAGCAGATCTATAAATTGATGGAATTCAAAGCCTCCAGCATCGATTACCATTATAACAAACAGCGGCGCGCTGAATGTCTGATTATTTTTAGACAAAGATTCTGTGCTCTCAGCAGCAATTTTGCTGATGCTGTCACTGTGTCAGATGTCTGTTGTTGATTGCAATTAGATGCGATACCAAAAAAAAAAAAAAAAAAAAAAATTTAAAACTATCTCTGCCTATAGTTTTATTTCCACTTATTAAATCTCCTCCTTTGTTTGCCTCCTCCTAATGTCTGCAGCTGGATGAAATATTGCATTACCAGAAGAGATCTTTTATATTCAGTGGGGTATAATCACTTTACAGATCATTGGATTATATCTGATATGGTTCAGATAATCCTGGGGAAATGTGGGACATTTACTCCGCCTTGGTTAAATGCCCTGGTTTGGGGTTTTGCAGGCGAATCCGCAGAACGTTTGGGTTTCTGAAACAGGTCTGCAGCCCTCCCCACGATCTAATTCTATTAAAACGCGAATCGATGCCCCGTGACGTCAGCCTGCTTTCCTGCCGGTGCCGAGCGTTAGGTCCAACGCGGATTTATCCCGTCCTTTCTAAACGGCTTCTGGAGCTGCGACGGCATCAGCCTGAATGGTTTAAGGAATGACCGTCCGGGCGCGGCGGGGGGGTGCGGGCAGCGGCTGGCACGGCACGCCGGGCACTGGGGTCTGGTTTCGCAGGGGGGTCCCGTGCCAGGGTCTCTCTCCTGCCCAGCGCATCCGTCGGTCTGGTGCTTTCC
>NW_010539021.1:0-36669 GCF_000687285.1 Phaethon lepturus
TCCAACCTTAGTGATTCTGTGATTCTGCGATGTATTGAGAAATTTTGCTGCCTCACCATTTAATGCATATCGTAGATATTTTGGGTTGGATTTTGGTTTTGGGGATTGGTGGTTTTTGTTTCCAGTATTGCAGAAGTATAAGAAGAGAGAAATAAATCTAGTGTGATGTGCTATCATGCTGCTGGCCATAGCCTTCTCTGATCATGGTTGCTTTGTAGACGTTCTTGCTGGAGTGGGGGAATGGAGTGGTGAGGAGCAATGAGAAAAAAGTGATACTTGAACACAGGAGTTAAGGGAAAACAATTCTTTTTGGAGGCAGGTAAGGGAAGATGAGAAGCAAAGTATTGAAGAGGAAGACTTCGAAGAATACTGGTAGTACCTTTGGAACTTGAATTTGTGCTGCCCAGTAATTCTCTGACATGAACCAAGGGGAGACCAGAAGTTCAAAAAGTATTTGATAGTTTCTGAACTTTGTACTTCTAGCTTGTTCTTGATACTTCAATCCAGAACAGAGGCTAAGATGCCAACTTTTAGAAGACCTGGCAGTATAGTGGAAGCAACTCAAGTGGTACTTGAATAAATTACCGAAGTACTGTAAGGTGGTCTCAGGTGCCTTGGTAATTAACTTAATAAAGCAGCTAGAAAACATGATTAAAGGAATCTGAAAATGGGTATGATGTTTTTCAGCACAAAAAGATGTGTTTAATCTATATTTAGGATTTTAGGAATAAACTGAAAAAATGAAGACTTGTTCCATTACCTTTGGTAGTACTCTTTTGTTCATCTGTTCTTAACTGAATGAAGCAAAGGGTAGCATATTGTAAAGGTATTGATAGACCAGAAAGGAAAAGTTTCATGGGTTTTATCTGTCCAAAACCTCAGCAAACTGCCTTCTATCCCAGGACAAATACTTGGAAGATAGGTTAAATGTTGGTTTGTCTGGGGATTTTGGGGAGGAGAAGAAGGGTGATACCATTGGGGTTTTGTGTGGTGGCTGCTTAAAGGTGACTTCTTTTAAAAGATTATGTTGCCCTTATAAATTTCTTTGGACTGTGCAGATGAAGCCTGACCACAAGTTAGGTGTTTGATTGTAAAATTCAGTGAGTGTATTGAACATGCTCAAAGTGACAACAGCATGTAGTCTGTATGTGCGTTTTTCTAAAGTGTATGTGCCTATGTGTTTTCTATTTCTTTGTCATAACACAGTGTTTATTGATTTGACAGCAATACTTTATACTTCTGATCATAACGGATGGTGTGATAACAGACCTTGATCAAACTCGAACTGCCATAGTTAATGCTTCAAAATTGCCTATGTCCATTATCATTGTTGGTGTTGGAGGAGCAGACTTTGATGCTATGGAGTTTCTTGATGGTGACAATGGAGTTCTTCGGTCCTCGTCTGGAGAACCAGCTGTCAGAGACATTGTCCAGTTTGTGCCATTCAGGAAGTTCCAAAATGTAAGTAACCTTAATGGTATGCCTCATAAATATTGTGGAGGTATGCTGGGTTTGCTAGGATACCCTCTATATAGTCCAAAGCTTTTGCAGTGTCTCCAAAATGACCTCTGAAGTCTGAGAGAAGTCTTTATCAAATGAAAAAAAAAAAAAAAAAAAAAAAAAAAAAAAAAATGATTTCAGGATCTCTAGAATTCCCATTAGGTGAGCTGGTTCATGTTCAAAAAGACTTCATTTCTGGTTTGAGCACTGCATTTTTGACAAGTTGCTGCAGGGGAATGACGTTTGTAAATCTCCCTCAGACTTGATCAAACAAGGAAGAATTTACTGTGGTTTTGTTCTTACAGAAAAGTGTTTTTTATTGTGGATGCCCATTTGTAAATATGCATTAGTCTCACATTTTAGTGCAGTGTTAAAATTCAAGACTAAATCAGGGAGGTCATAATCAGCAGAAATTTTGCGTGGGCACAAAAGTGGTGATAGTTTTCATTTACATTAAAGCAAATATACCAAAACCATAGGTGGTGAAAGAATGGAGTCCTGATTTTCTTGCTGTTAGAACCCAATAAAATATGCACAGACTAATATAGTCTAGATTTGAAATGTCCTATCACTGGAAAAAGTCAATTAAAAAAACCAACCAAACAAAAAAAAAAAAAAACCCACACAACAAAATTTCCTCAGGATGGGGAAGATAAGATCAATATTTTTATTTCCATTTTAATATGTTCTATTTTTGTTTTGTTTCTTAATATTAACCCTGTTAATAATATTTTTACTTTTGATACAAGTTCTTGTTTAATCCCAGAGCAACTCAGGCAAGGAGAAAGAGAGCAAAATCAATATAGAATATGCTTACTGAATACTTGGATGTAGATTAACTAGGGTCAGTGTTCAGTATAAAATTATATATTCAAATGCTTTCAGTTTCTAGAAAAAGGGGTGCATTTTTTCTCCACGGATACTTAGTCTTACCGAAAAAGACCAGTATCTCTGGAAGAGCTGCTCTGTAGCAGTACAGTTACCATGGATGACACTTGGTGCAAAAGGTTGCAGATGATTAGACAAGCTCCTGAGGAGTCATCTTAAGCAGATAATGGAAGTGTGTTTACATGGCTGACGTTCGATATCTGCACTCTGTGTGTGTATTTCATATGACAAAAGGTGTCTACAGACAGGGCAGCCCTTTGTGCACCCAGCTCCTATTACTTCAGTGGAAGAAAGCAGCCAGCTGGTTCCTGGTAATGGGAGTGAGAAGGTGAAGATGTAAGGGAAGCTTTCATCTCTCCCACAAGGCTGCTGTGTAAAGTCCCCTGTAAAATGTCAGACTTAATTGGCCTAGTAAAGGAGGTACTTATTACCTGTCTTAGGATATCCTTTAACAGTTGCTGGAAACTGAAACTTTGTGTTCTTGTTTTTATAAGTCTCCAAAAGAAGCTCTGGCGCAGTGTGTCCTGGCAGAAGTCCCTCAGCAAGTGGTGAACTACTTCAGCACCTACAAGCTGCAACCACCTAAGAATCCTGCTGCAAAGTGAATGGGCTGAGACTTTGTGTTTGCTTTACTTGCTGTATCTCCAGACTTGGGTTCTCGAGATACTTCTCTATACATGTATACACACCCCTCTGTATGGTAACATCTGTTAGCTTTTCCCTGCACATCACTTTGCCAAGTGTGCCTTTTAAGGGCCAAAATTGTATTCCTGTTAATATTTAATGTTGATTTGAGAGGTCGGGCTTGCATGGGTGAATTTTATTTTCAGAAGTAAGAGTGGAAAAAAAAATAAAAGAGGTTGAATATGCAGAGATAAGGGGGAGAATAGCTGGAAGTGGAACACCTGCCTGTTTGATAAATATGGCCAGTGGGCGTGTTCACTTACTTTTGTGGGGATCAACACTGAGGACTGCAGTTTCTCACTGGTCATAAAACCAATCTGAAATGAAAAAGAAGGTATATCCCCACCAAGCAGCTAAATGTTTGTATGTGCTTCAGCGAATCTGGGATACTTCAGGCTTCTGTATCTGTTAAGCCACCATAACATGATTTTGTCACAGGAGTTTCATAATTAGATGAGTGCCAGAACAGCGCATAAAGGCCCTCCTTGCATGCCAGTTTAACTTTTGCCACTTCAGTGCCTTTGGCCAATGCCTGGCATTCAGGCCTGTGTGAACATGAGCCAAAGAAGTCATTAAAGTATATACTCTTTTGTAGTATGCAATCTCTTAAGGTAGTACAGGAGTAGCTAGAGTGAGTCAAGGTAAACCTCTAACATCTCAGAAGATACTAATGGCCTTTGAGGCTTCTACTGTAAAGGCTGTAAGATGTGTTTCAGTGTGTACTGTGCTGGAAAACAGGAACTCCAGATTTTGTTTTGGTTGGGGTTTTGTTTTTGTTTTAGTTTTGGTTTGTTGTTTCATTTGTTTGTTTGTTTGGGTTTTTTAAACTATTGATCTTTATAGGGGTTTTTGTGAAGTGGGAATTCACTTTTCAGTTAAAAAGTTTTGCCTGATTTATAATTGCATATTTTCAAGCAAAGACAATTCTCAAAAACGCTACCTAATTTGTATTTGTTTTGTCATATTCTGAATCTTGCTTCTTTTTCATGAGCTCACTAATGAAAAGTGCCTGCAAAAAACCAATCTTGCCTCTTCCCTCCCAGTAGGAAATCATAAGAAAGTCTTTGAGTTATAATCCTGTAATCATATTGCTTTTCTCTAGGGCAAACAACTTCTGGTTTATGTTCTTGGCCTGAGCTTTCTATTCACCATTTATACCAAGTGTAAATCATGTTTGCTTAGTGGACAGATGAATCTTTCTTGTCTCCCAGTTGTGTACTGCTTTCTGAGGATCTCTTCTGATCCTCTCAGTGCATGTCATGTAAGTGGATGTAAAGGTCTCATTTATCACTTCCAAAATGCCCACCCTAAACATTAATTCTAAAGTTTCACATTTGAAGTATTTTAGAGTTAGACATCCAACTGATCTGATTTTGGATGGTCTAGCTGTAACATGTGAGAACAGAATGGACTAATGCTAAATTCAGCATACTTCAGTACTCAAGATTGCACCAGGTCATAGTGTATGTGACTTCCTCAGTTGCTGGAGCTGCTCTCTTGGTTTGGTTTGGTTTTTTTCCCCATACACATAGAATCCTGTCAAAAATCTGACTTCACAGTAACATTGATGGACGAGAGATACACATGCTGTAAAACATGCCAAATGTTTTGTAGACAGTTGACAAGTTATCAATCATGGATGAATATGTTATTCTCCACTTCATTCTCCTTGGTGGAAAGGGGTCCTAAATAGTTTAGATAGTGGAATACTAAGGAAGAGATTTTGTTTCATGTTAAGCCGAGCTCTTTCTTTTCTGAAATCTAATTCATGTGTTTGTTTATATAAAAATCTACAGTCATTTTTTTATCAGTGTAGTGCAAATGTGTTACTACTTTATATGCCAATTATAATGAAGTGTCATTGCCAGATATGCAACATAAAATACTAAGATCAAGGAAGTCGTTATAATGAACCTAAATCACATTGCTGCAGATTGTTACTGTATGATTTTGGAACAGTAAACTGTTCTGATAGGAGTACAGGATACTAAAGTTCCTCTGAGCTGTATGCCAAAAATATAATGCTGCTTCTGACTTCTGTTACCAATTGTGTTTTAAGTTGCCATGGAAGTGCGTTTAAGTATGTTAATAGGTATTGTTATACTAAATACTGCTGCATATACATAAAGCCTTTTCTTTTGTCCATATTCCATACATAAATTCTGAGTTTCTACAGGAGATAATTCATTACCTCGTGTTGGAGAAGTGCCCCCATGTTCCTCAAGCTTAGGGAATTAAATAGCATATCAATGACACCTACTTCTCAGTGTGCCCTACTCTATGTAAAAGAAAAGTGTTTCAGAGCTGACGGTGGTAAGAACTATTTTCCTGGTATAACTTCCCTTAGAGGTGTACAGCTAACAGCCTGTTGGAAAATCTGGAAGCTTCCAAGTTTGGCTGAAGCAATATTCTGACTCAAGGAATGCAGCAGATTATGAGTCAAGGGGGAGGGGAGTTATTTTGTCATTTTGCCATTTTTTTGTTTGGTGGTTTTTTTTTTTTTTTACATGTAAAAATTGCCTTATTAGCTTGAGGGTGACAAAGCAAAATATTGTCAAAGTTTTGTAAAGCAAATGTGCTTGTAGGTCACTTGCACCACCTTGTGATAAAAATGATGTATAGCAGCCTTCATAATCAGATGCTTTTTGCCATTTAATGGTTGTAATATATACCTATGTACAGCAGAGAAGTAACCTGTAACAAGAATTTTTTACTTTCCTGTGTATTTCAGTTCTGGTGAAGTTAACTGATTTACAGTGCCTATGCAATAAAAATACAATTTCAGTATAGTATTATTCCATTGTGCTTTTGTATTCAGCCTTTCCTATGTAATGATAAATGCTGGTTTTGCAGTTCCTATGCTGAGCATTCCTCGGGCTGAACAGCTCAGATTTATGGCAAGTATTATGATGATGAGATGATGATGAAGATGAGAGGAAAAATGCCTTTTCATTCACCGGTTATGAATGTGCAGTGTGTATCTCATAAAACATCTCATATTGTCTTAGCAAGAAGCTATTCTGAGATTGGAAAGTTTTAGCGGTGACTGTTTTATGCTTTTTGCCACGTTAGAGTTCTCCCGTGCATGCTGTATCATACAATTATTACCAGGTTTTCCCAAACTTTTTTTCAGAACAGCATCTACATTTTAAGTAGAGACACATGGAGATTTGGTTATTTTTAGTTTTCAAATACATCCTCCTACTGCACCCTTCAGGTTTTTTACATTTAACTGTAGTCAAGTCTGAGATGCTTTATTGGGAAACGAGACACTAGAGACATAGCGTTGCAGGGGAGTGCGATGCCATGCAGAACCTGAGTGAGCTTTGATACTGGAAGTTACGTTTTCTAAGTGCTCTAGAGTATTTCACTTGACTTCACCACCAGTCAAGAATTCACAGGGTAGAATTAGTTCCTGAAAGGATTTAATACATCTTAACCTTCCTCATGTTGTTCCTTCTGGTGAAAACCCTCTAAATAATTACAACTTGGATTCCTGAACCCTTCCTGCCCCTGCCCACCCCTATAACTGGAGAAATTCTGGTAAGGGGAAAATACTCCAACAACAGAAAAGTAGGATGTCAGAGAAAACCAAATGGATGCTACTTCTGTGTGAACATGATCTTCAGCAAACACATTTTCACTCATTTTGGGTCTAGGGAGCTCGAGAGCTGTGCATAACTTGGTCAGTTTGCAGGCAGAGCTGACAGGCTGTCCTGCAATCTGGAGCTGTTAGGAGCTATAGCAAAGCAGCAACCCGTGGGATGCCGTGTTGCTGCAGGGTAATGCTTGCTGCTGCAGTCTCAGCCCTTACTTTGTAACGTCTGTCAGTGTGTGACTGATGAACTTAAGTATGCCAACGGTGGAAGTGTTCAAAATCACCTGCTAGCGTTTGTGTAGGCAGAAGGGGATCCGATCTTTTGCAATGAAAGTGCTTTACTCATTAATATAAAAATGTTAAAAAATGGGGTTTTATGGATTTTTTCCCCTTCCGTAATGTATGGACAACTCTCAAAAAAAGGTGTGAGAACCATATATTGTAATGAATTCATAGATCATTATTATTCACAGAAGGCCTCATTTGTGAAGCAGTTCTGCAATATTTCTGATTTTGAGAGTCTATTGAGACATTCCTGGATGTGCAGTAGATGGGTAATTCTTTATGATGCATCTTACAATTGTCTGCCTCTGTTGTGACACCCTGTTTTCTTACATATCAAATAACAAGTAACATATAAATAAAGATGGTTCTCCCCATGCAGTGGTTGAACCTTGACCTCACTGCTAATGCAACAGAACTTCCTTTTTGAAAGAGATTTGGGTTTGGATGTGTGGAATATACAACATACGGAATTCAGTCATCTAGCTTTTACTCGGGCAATGCTCCCACTGATTCTGGTTGGGCTGCCAGCTTCGCCTATGGTTAGAGAAGTTCAAGGGCTTTAAAGAACAGGGCTACAGAATGCATAGCCCGTAGGAGCTGCATATATGTATCCTGCAAAGCGAATTGTTTAATTTTGGCTTGGTGCCTGCCTTGGTTGGCTGGCCAGCGGAGGAGCTGTGAAGCCTGCCTTTACAGTTTCTTGGCTTGGCCTCTGCATAATGGTTTTAGTTCCCAAAGCTGTTCATCCAGCAGGGACTGAAAGTAGATAGGGAGAGAGAGGAGTCACAAACCCATGGAAGAAGAAGAAAAAAAAAAAAATTATAAATAAGCTTAAAACACAGCTCCAGACTTTTGTTTAATGTTGCATCCCTTTCGGTGATGGGTCGATGCAGAAGGTTGATGGTGTGGGTGCTCCGTGTTAGACAGCTGTAGCCCTCTCAGCTGTGGCGCTGGTAAAGGGCTTACATTAAAGGTATGATGTAGCTCAGCTCTGGTAATGCACAGGGCTCAGTCTGCACCATCAGTTGAGGTCTATGATGGAGGTGAACAACTGGAGCACTGGTTTAAACTATGTACCACCGAGCCAGAAGGCGTAAATCCTGCTTTTCGTAAAATAGCTTTTATTTAGGAAGCAGCTAGTTTTGGTACCAAGATTCTTCAAAAAGTTAGCCAGTATCAACTCCGTGCTCTCCAGAGGGCATTATTAATGTCCAACCGCTTGAGAAGATGAAATGTGTAAATCGGCAGCCCAAAGTTAAAGGTCATCCCTGGGGTGGGGCGGAATATCTACATCTTTGCCATGTTTATTCACCAGTCAAAGACAACTGGAGCAGATGCTTGTGCTTTCAAAAGGCTGGCAATAATTCTGCAATCCGCTTCCCTGTTGTGTATTTTGTGATTTTATCTTTCGACAATGGTTTTGTTTTGCAGGCCTCTGTCCCAAGCTAAACCATGCCAACACACAGCATCACAGCTTTCCGCACTGAGCCACGCTGGTCACAGAAGCAGGTCACTGATTAGAAGTATAAGGGGAGGAGAGAGGAGGATGGAGAGAAACGTAAGTAATCTCAGCAACAGTAGGGCAGTAACAAGAAAAAGGATAACTATGGGAAGCCAGAAAAGAAAGTAGAAAAGAACGCATACAAAAATTAAGAGCAAACTGAGCAAGAGGAACAGCAATAAGAAAGCGAGGATAAACAGGAGAGGGAAGAGGAGAAGCAGGAACAAGACAGAGTAAGAGATAAAGGAGAGCATGGATCAAACAAGAAACAAGTGGTCCTGAAATACAGTCTGAGCTCTAATTCCTATTACACCAGAAGTTCTCTCTTCAGGCTCAAGATTAAGAGGTAAGTATGTAAATTGTCCAGTTCTCTCAGGAGAGTAGGAAGAGGAGGAGCCGGGGTAGATTTTTCTCTTGAGTAATCTCTACTTTTAATCTTTTTTACCCAAAAGCAAAGTCACACTAGCCCTCTGAATTTAGCAAGACAATAGATGGGGCCACAGCCCAAAGCACCATCTATTCATTTTTTTTTCTCTTTAACTTCAACTTTAAGGATCTCTCCTTCTCCTGCTCTGGGGGATGGAGACATACTAATGATCAGAGACTCGTTACTGGTTCTTCTGTGCATAACTGCAGGTGGTTTAGGCGTAGTGTCTGCATTTGGTTCTTCTTTTTGTGCAGGGGGTACAGATGAAGCCGTGGGCTCCATGGGTTTCTTCTCCTCTTGTTCAGGCTTACTCTCTGCTTCATCTTGAGTTTCCTAGAAGCAAGAAATGAAATGTTTTCCAATGCTGCAGAAGAAATTCAGTAGTTATATTCTGTATATGCAGTGGAAAGGCACAGCATGGATAGTGTGATTAATGGTATGCAATGTATATAAATTTAGATGCCAAAAATCAGTTTCTAAATGAAAAATGCAATTTCAGAACCAGAATGTCAATATAAAACCTAGGAAAAATCTTGTAGATAGTGATAATATCTGCTTCTTATTGTTACAGCAGGGTGAAACAGGCATGCTCTGGGGCACACAACCCTTCCTTAGGTCTTGCCTTCCTTTATGTACTTACACTAGTATAGAAAGAAAAAGTGTTGTGTAGATCTTGACATATTTCCCAGTGCCCCAGTTCCTTGGCCAAGCCTATTTGCTACTAAGTTCACAAATACACAATAAACTGAGCAATGTTTCTGCTCTGATCATAGTGTTGTAGTCATTTGTGTAAGCAAAGTTCTTTCCAGCAAAGTTTTTTCCCTAACTTAAAGGGAAAAAAAAAAAACAACCAAAACCACTGCCAGTTCAGCTATGAAGACAGAAGAGAATTCTGCCACCTTTGGCTAAATAACTGAGCAGGTTCTTCTTAATATTTCTCAGAACAAAGTATAACGTGGGAATTATTTTTCATCAACTAAAATAACAATTTTCTTATAAGTGCACTATATTACAGATTTAATTAGTTTTACCTGGGATAAACTTTCAATTTTGTCTTCAGGATTTTTGACAACCAATCTGACTTTGAATCGAAAATTCACCGTGTGCTTGAGTCAGCTGTATCGGATTACTGTGTTAGGATATTTCTGTATTTACTGTTGTTTACATAAAATTAGAAGATCAGATGCCCTTAGAGTCTTTGTGAAGTCTATTTTATCCTTACTTTCTTTGAGGCTTTTTGTTTGCTTGCTTTTTTCCTTGCTTTTCGTTTGCTTTTGTTTTCTCTGCTCCACACAGAGACCAGGTCCAGGAAGATTTGAGCCAAATTTTAGAATTAGTGTTTACAGAGATTACTCTCAGCTACTGGGAGTTTTTGCCGTTGATTGCAGTAAGGCTGCATTTTCATCTGCTCTGTTTGCCCAGGCCCTCCCAGTATCTTTCCTGTTTCCCTCTTCAGCACCTGCAATTATCTACTGTATTTTCTGTGGCATTACCTGAATGTCTTGTTCTCTCTTCAGCTGCAGCAGCCTACTAAGGCCTTCTTTTCCTTTGCCTCCAAACATCGCTTTAAACAATTTTGGAGTTTCCTCTTTCAGCTCAAAAAGACTGGCCAAGCCCCGTGGTTGTTGCACTGTTGGTCCTGGAGCAGGTTTCCCCTTCTCCTTCAGCAGCACCCTAGAGACAGGAAGGAACGAGAACATGCAGCGGTGCTGTGCAACTGAGCAAAGTTCCTGCAAAGCTAAAATGTCGTATTCATGGATGAAAATCTGGAAAATTTTCCAGCAAATTTTTTTTGTCCCAGGTCCAGTGGCAAGAGCAAAGCTGGAAAGGATAAGGGTGTTACCCTAGGCTCTGGTAGAGGTGGAGGCTACTGTTCTAATTTGGAGTAGAATCATAGAATCATTTAGGTTGGAGAAGACCTTTAAGATCATTGAGTCTAGCTATAAACCTGACACAGCCAAGTCCACCACTAAACCACATCCCTAAGCACCACAGCTACATGTGTTTTAAACATCTCCAGGGATGGTGACTCAACCACTTCCCTGGGCAGCCTGTTCCAATGCTTGACAACCCTTTTGAAGAAGAAATTTTTCCTAATATCCAATATAAACCTCCCCTAGTGCAATTTGAGTCCACTTCCTCTCATCCTATCACTTGTCACTTGGGAGAAGAGACCAACACCCACCTCGCTACAACCCCCTTTCAGGTAGTTGTAGAGAGCCATAAGGTCTCCCCTCAGCCTTCTTTTCTCTAGACTAAACAACCTCAGTTTCCTCAGCCGCTCCTCATAAGACTTGTGCTCCAGACCCCTCACCAGCTTCATTGTTTGAGTCCACTTCCTCTCATCCTATCACTTGTCACTTGGGAGAAGAGACCAACACCCACCTCGCTACAACCCCCTTTCAGGTAGTTGTAGAGAGCCATAAGGTCTCCCCTCAGCCTTCTTTTCTCTAGACTAAACAACCTCAGTTTCCTCAGCCGCTCCTCATAAGACTTGTGCTCCAGACCCCTCACCAGCTTCATTGCCCTTCTCTGGGCACACTCCAGCACCTCAGAGTTGTTCTTGTAGTGAGGGGCCAAGCACAGGGGCACGATCACTTCCCTACTCCTGCTGGCCAAACTATTTTTGACGCAAGCCAGGATGCTGTTGGCCTTCTTGGCCACCTGGGCACACTGCTGGCTCATATTCAGCTGGCTCTCAGCTAACATCCCCAGATCCTTTTCCATCAGGCAGCTCTCCAGCCACTCCTCCCCAAGCCTGTAGCATTGCATGGGGTTGTTGTGACCCAAGTGCTGGACTCAGCACTTGGCCTTGTTGAACTTCATACATTTGGCCTTGGCCCATTGATCCAGCCTTCCAGATTCATCTATAGAGCCTTCCTACCAATCAACACTTCTGCCCAACTTGGTGTTGTATGCAAACTTACTGAGATTGCACTTGATCTCCTCGTCCAGATCATTGATAAAGATATTAAACAGAACTGGTGCCAATACTGGGCCCTGGGGAACACCATTTGTGACTGGCGATCAGCTGAATTTAACTCCATTTACCACAACTCATTGGGCCTGGCCATCCAGCCAATTTTTTACTCAGCAAAGAGCACACACATCCAAGCCATGAGCAGCCAATTACTTACTTACATCCTAGAGAATAAACAAGTACAGGATCGAATTAAGGTGTCGCAAAGCAGATGAGAGTTTTATAAGGTGAAAAGTAGTGTGGAGGGGATGGATGCCTCATACCTGAGATGGAAGTCTCTTACCTGGCCTTCTGGATGAAAATTCAGAGAGTGTTTAGTGCTCAATTTGGAGTCCAGCTGATGCTTGTGGAAATAACAGTTTACCGAACTAACAAACTCAGCATGGCTTAACTCTCATAGGTCAGGTTAGACAGTGGAGGGTACTTATTTTTGGTTGTCTTCAGTAGAATAAGGTACCCTGAAGATATGAAAACTACTGCCAGTCACGTGGCAGACTAGATTTTCACACCCTTCTGTAGCTGTACTTATATGCAACCATGACACAAAGTGAGAATGAACGAGGGTAAAGATTAGATGACAGTTCCAAGATAGCTGGAAGCAGTGAAAAGCAGAGGGTTTTCATGCTTTCAATTTCTATTAGGTTACTGTACAGTTTTCAATGTAACTTTTCTATCCTTGCAAAAGCCCTGACTTAAGGCTTTTTATAACAAGGACTATACATTCAGTCTGAAGTACAGTAAATCCCATAATACTGTAACTTTCTCCAGTATTTTGTTCTTTGTAACTTTGGGAATTTCAGAAGTGAAGATTTTACTTTTTTTAAGTTTTGTTGTCATGAATTTAAACAGCACACTTCAACAGCTTGTGTGGGTTTATTATGTGAAGACTATACAGTGACTATTGGGTGGGTGACAATAGAACAAATTTCTTGCTTGAGTAACTCCTTTGTGTTTATTTCAAGGAGACTTTTAAGGGTGTGGGATGGCCAATGCAACCTCACGGAGAACTCTAACATAAACCTTCCAGGGCAGACTAACTGATAACTTGATTCCAAAACTGAACATAACTGCAATCTTTATCAAAGCAGTGCACAAATCTCATGTTGGTGCCTTGTTTTTCTAGAGACATGGCTGACCATACATGGAACACGGGAGTTTTGGAAGAATTAGTGGATGCCTAGACAGGTGAGCAGAATACATGGCCTCCAGCACAGGGCAGATACTGCGTATCTCTAAAGTTAAACAGGATATCTGTAACTAGTCTGATATCTAGAGTGTACTTTGGGCCCAAATGGGAGTGCAGATACAAAGGATAGATGGTTATTAAGGTCCTGCGGTTGAGAAAGGCTATCTGGAGGAAGCAGAAGTCAATGGCTTGGGTGGGCCATTAATATGATTAGGGTGGGCAAGAAAGCAGAAGAAGGTAGTATGGGACAGAGAGACAGGAATAACAAGTAATGATGGTTGTACAACTGTTCAGAAAGAAGCTGGAGACAAGTCAGGAAGGATAAATGCTAGGGACCATCAGTCAGAGGATTTGTTCCACCTTTCTACCTGTTGATGCTGGTTTTGAAAATTGGGCGGTCATCCCATTCTGTGTCTAGATTCTTTGTTCCTCAGGGACGTGATGATTCTCAAGATACAGTCATTTGATAATCAGGGCTGTTGAAACATGCTGAATGCAACTGTCTGCTAGCACTTCCACTAAACAAAAAGTCACTCCTGTGCTATGTTCAGTTTTCTCTGGTGGAATTTCAAGTCCGGGAGCAAACTTCCAACCTTTAATACCAATGTAAGGCAAGAGCTGAGAACAATAACAGTGCTGAAGTATACTAACAAACTGTTTCACATATTTGGACCTTTTACAAGGTAGTCATTTTGTCATAATTTTATGGCAAAATATGACAATATTTTGCCCTTTCAAAGCTAGGGAAATGGTGCTTCTAGCAAGCTACAGCCAAAGCAAGACAAAAAGCAGCTTGGGTTTGAAATCCCCTTTCAGAATTCTTTTGAACAAAATGCACACCTCTCAAATCTGTGTACTTCCATCTTGTTGGGCCTTTAAATCCGTTCCTAACTACTGTTTAAGATTTTGGAAATGCATACACGCCTGTGGGTACATTGAAGTGTATCAGTGTAGCAGGTGTTCGGTTGCATCTTTGAAAACCTACTCCTCAACAGATATCTGTCCTGCAGTTTCTTTCTTGACTATGTAAGGAGTCCTGGTATTCATCTTCTATTTGTTTAGTTACCTTAAATACAATGGAGGAGGCAACTACATTCAGGACTTCATTCTACTTACCACATTTCTACAAACCTTGAAATCCCTGCCAAGACCTTGGCTTCCACCAAATACTACCAGGCAAATCTGACCTCTAAATACAAGTGTGTTTACATCTGTTACTCTTACAAGAAAGGAACACAGATCTGTCCAGAAGCCACAACTGTCCATTCTGCAGCTAAATAATGTGCTTTAAAAACTGTTCTTAGGACATACTTTGCTTTTTTCATGAGAAGTTTTTCTGACTCAGGATAGTGCACCAAGATTTCATTGAGTGTTTTCTTGTCCAGAGTGAAAAGGTTGGCAAAACCATGAGCCACCACATTGGCAGTCCTTCGATTTCCTCCACCTGCGGCTAATAGGCTGCAATGAAAATAAGCATTGTCAGTCACATCGTTACTTGCCCTAGTGAGGAATCTTTTTGCTGATGGTTCTCAATTAAAGTCATCATAAAGCTCACTTACGTACCCAACTGTTCTCTCTGATGTTCTGTAAAGTCCCTTTGCAGCTGGGATTGGAAATACCTTCTTGCCTCAGGAAAGCAAATTGTCGCTACTGGTCAGGAGTATGTAGATGCTAAGGACTGTGAAAGGTCTTGCTAGATAGAGACATTTCTCCCAAGAGACACCCACTGCAAGGACTGCATTTGCTTTTGTCCTTATGTGAACTTGGCATTTCCTCAATTTTATTGTTGAAAATTATTTACATCAGAAATAGAGCAGCACAAGTTTGTTATTATTGAAAGAGTTATTTACAATGAATGAATGATTCTCTAAAAATTTTCATTTTCCTGAGTGAATAACTTCTGTGGGACTCTGTTTTTTAGTTTTCTCACGTACCACATCCCATGTTTGAAAGTTGGCAAGTTGAATGATATGGATTAGGAAGGACTTTCAAGCTGACAGTTACAAATGTGTCTGCCAGAAAAAGAAGGCTATTTTCTTTTGAAAGTAAGGCATTAGAGCAGTTCAGTAAGCAGTAGTTGGCCAAAGGTAGGACATCCACATAAAAATTAGATGTTGTACAAATAAAAATTAAATTGTTCATCTTGCATTAAGCAAATGAAATGAAGAGACTTCACTTCTCAGCTGTGTTGATAAACAAGAGAAGTTGCAATTTGCTCTTAGTACTAAAATTACTTTATCACTGTATTCAAGGTGATCCACCCTAAAAATTTGTCCCTTAAACGTTTCCCAGCAAGTTAATATTTTTAGAGAATATTTAGTAATTTTTAAATTTAAAAGTTATTAATAAAGGATTATCTGGACACCATAAAACATTAAATAATACGAATCCAAAATATTAATCAAGGATACATAAATATTGGTGTTAATATTAAATATATCTAAGGAAAAAATTTATTAATATTAGATCATACAGATAATATATTATATTTGATTTATAAAGGATAGTATGAGATATCTACAACTGTGTTTGCAAGGCTGTTTTTACACACACACACAATGTTTTTCTGCAACCCAAGATAGCAATCAATATATGAATTCAAGCTGAAAGTACCTGAGTATATCGTCATCTTTTTAAACAGTTCTGTACAATTCCTCAGATAGAATAGGACTATTTGCACAATAAGATAAGCAGCTAAAGAAAATTGCAAACAGCTTTTGAGTTCTGATGAATCACTTCTCAACAAGTCATTGAACAATCATTTTCAGGCTTTCTCATTTTATTGAGGCAGACTAGGACTAAAGAGATCAGCTGTTTCATTATGGTGATGATGTGAGGTGAATTTGACAAGTAAGGCAGTCCTTGCTCCAACAGAATTACTAAGGACAGTGTTATGGACTTTGTGATTGAACCTATTTTGGCTAGTGTGCTAAGATTTACATGATAGATCAGATTTTTAAAAAGAACTACAGTTGCCTGGTGATAGTTCTTGATACTGTAATATCTATATTAATAGAGAAATTTGTTTTTTACCTTACATTTTTTACTTCAGTTGTTAGCCTGAAATGCTGTAATGTAGTATGAGATGATAACTTTTGAATTTTTATGCTAGTAAATTTAATTTAGAGGTATAAAGTTGTCAAAGTGATGACTCCGTGGTTTTGTGGGTTTTTTTTTTATAGTTGATCTCTGTAAGAATCTGCTGTTCATTGAACCGGCTTGTGGCGGCTCAGCTCAGCACCTATGTGCATATGGAGAGAACTGGTAAGTCAGGAAAGGGAAATAGGTCTGGATCTTGCTTCTGAGCAAGATGTCAAACACCAAAGTGCAGTGCTCATTGAAACGCAGCAGCTGCCGCTTCGTGCGAAACCCTGGGACAAAGTGGAAAATGTAATCTTTTACAAAGCTAAAGACTCCTTTTAGTTTTGATTTTTTAAATAAATGTTAAAGTTACAAAACAGCTGAAAGGCCGAAGCTGAGACCTAATATTTAGAGATCTTCCTGTCAAAAATTTACATATAATGGAGATATGTTTTAATTTTTTGAAAATTACCATTTTCTGAGAGGAAATTGTTCTAGTGAAATAGCAGTAAATGGATGAATGAGGACATCTGGCTTAAGGTGTAAATTTCCCTGGGCTAATGAAGTGTTGTGTTATAGTTAATTTCTCTCTTTCTCAGTTGTCTCTGCAGACAGGCTCTCACCAAGGCAGCACTCTGTTTGTCTTTAATTCCAAGTTTATTTTGCTTCCCCAAACTGATATTATCTATACAGGAAAGTAGTAACAAGGGTAAGATGTTAACTGGAAGGTAACTCCTATTACTTAATCTGTTTCTGTAATAATTTTCAAGGTTTAAATTGGCAGAGGACTTGTTTGAACATTAGTCTTGCATTAGCCTTCTAGTATAACTCAGGGAAATTTTTTGAAATAAACATTTTTTGTTTGCTTCAACTCCTTTGCCCTCAGAGACTTTTAAAGCATCATTTGCATGCATTTTGAACGGAGTGAGATTAAATAGCAGTTGTCTTATACATCATGTAGTTAAACCACTTGATTAAAGCTGACATATTTCTCTAACCAAATCTTGAATCAGAAATCAGAAGGAAATCAGTCTGGTATCAGGTGATAACCATGCTATAAATACTAAGGGGAAAATTTAGGTGTGCTAAATGAAGTAGTATTTCATCCATTAAATAAAATTTTTTTCATTTGCTTCTGCTATACAGTATTCAGAAGACCTTGACAAAACTTTATATGGAGAGGTGCTATACAAACTCATTATTTTCTAACACTTTGCCATGAGGAGGAGGGTAAATCTCGACTGATACACTTAGTGCTTCATGTCTTTGCTTTTCTTCAATTTTGGAGATGTCTGCCAGTTGCTGTGTATTTTCTCCTCAAGTTTATCCACTGCCTGACATTTATATGCAAATTATGTGTGTCTGAATGGGTATACTGCCGCAGTAGATCAATGATGAATAAAACAAGACTAGAAGTGTAGGGTTATAGCATTGCTGAGGGTTTTACTGTCCTTATTGGCAACTATGTGAAGAGTAACACATATTGGGAAATGAATCTTTAAAGGCTGTTGTGCAGTTCTCATGTGGAAATAAGTGCTCGCCTGTATTAGATCAAAAGTTTGAAAATCCTTCCTTGTTTTAAAACCAATCATTATAATTTCTCAGTTTTAAAAATAAAGTCTTTGCTCCAAGTGCAAGACTAATGAATAATTGAAAGCTATGTGTGTGTTACATATCTGGGCTGCTGTAGCTTTTTCTTTTATGTTTTCAGTATCCAGCCCTTACTGAAAACCAGTGCATTCTCAGCCTTTCCTCTTACCTTACAATACGGCATTTTGCTTTGAGGCTTTCTCAGGTATTATATTGTCACACAGAGAAATGCCTTTCAAATAACCTTCTCTCAAGGAACTAATACAATTTCAGTTTCCCACTCAATGAAAAAGGTCTGTATCTATGGGATATATCAGGTGATTTCCACTTGAGGTCTAAGAAAGTTCTGTACACATGTCACTGGATAAACGGGAACGTTTCCCTTACCACAAAGGGAGACACAAGTAGAAGATAAATATAAACCTGGCACAGAGCTGATTACCGCTTTTCAAAAGGCAGATTAAAGCTACCAGCAAGAGGATTAACAACGACAGGAAGGCAGCTGGAAGAAATCAAGGATCCAGTTTATCACATGCAGCAGCACATGTGTTTTATTACTTTTCCTCAGGCCAATCTCAGCAGGGGATGCAGTGCCTAAAATCTAGTACTTGGGAATTGGGGAACATGACACATAAGAGTTAATGGATTTTGCATAGCAACCTTGTGGAGAATACGAAAACCATTTGCAGCCACCTGAGAAATTTTTTTTTCTCCAGATAGACTCAGACCCAAAAATCTCATCTGTCTGCCTTTTTCTTGGTTTGTGTGCTCTTAAATGAATACATTTTCAAATGAGGATGCCTGATTTTTGACAACTTAATCCCTACTTCAGCTCCTAAGTGAATCAGTCTTATTTGCTCTTTTAGATTTTTTTATCTCCTTTGTTGGAAATTAATTATCATTTTTACCATCTGCTGTGTAAGGGCGCCTAGTCTCACTATATAGGCAATAAAATGCATTTGCTCCTGCTGTATTGCAGACCTCAAAACAGGAAGATGTGTTAAATCTTTTAAATGCCAAAGGAGAAATCTGTCTGTATATCCCTGTGTACATTGCCCAAAACATTGGTCTCGGATCTTGCCGGATTAGTATCTCACAGAATCACAGAATCACAGAAACACTAGGTTGGAAAGGACCTTCAAGATCATCAAGTCCAACCATTAATCCAGCGCCACCATGTCCCCTAGACCATGTCCTGAAATGTCCTGATGCTTCACTCTAGATTTTCCTTCACTGACCTGTATCTCCTTGCTCAGTGTCGTCTTGGTTGATCCTATCAACTTTCTAGACTCCCATGGTAGTTATCATGCTTACTACAGAGAAGTTAAACAACCATTGATTATTTGATCAGTTCTAAAGAAAATGTTAAAAAATAACAATAGACCTACCTGATCTCCCCAAATACAGCTCCTGCTCTTAGTGTAACCAGGACTTTTGTACCATCAGGGCCTCCAAGGACTTGAACTTCACCCTGTTTGATGATGTACATCTCTCTGCCAATCTCTCCCTTGAAACACAAACACATAAAGATCTCACATTTTAGCAGGACAGTGTTTTTTTGTCAGGATAATCTGACAAACACTTCTTTAAATATCTTTCCCCTTTCTTATACACAGGTTTACTGGTGTTATGGAGAAATAAATGTTTGCACTACTTTTCCTAGCACTGAGCACAAATGCAAGGACTGACTCTGGTAAATATAATTGTGATGTGGGACAGTATTTGAACAGGAGTAAGGCTATCTAGGCCAGGTTGGAAAAAGAAGAACAGATAATAATCTGGTTGTAGCAACCATTTCCATCAACTCTTCTGGGGGAAACTAAAGTACTTCAGCAGTGTATTTAATAACAGAGAAGTGCAAAAAAGCCTATGCTTCATGGTCTAAAAATCTTCAGTTTTTAAACTATTGTGTCTAGTCATCACTTACCCAATTTAAAAGGAAAATAAGAATAAACAATTATTCAAAACTTTGTCTACTTTTATGTAAATCACTGCATGGTTTCAGAGATTATTCATTTGTTTATTATCCTCCACATGATCTACTAGGATTCAAAGCATGACATCAGTATATACAACAAAAAGCAGGCAAACTGGAGTAATATAATGGACTTCACAAACATGATCATAACAGCCTTCACAACATCTCAGTAAGACAGGCAGATAAATATTTTTCCACTTGTGCAGCTGGAGTAACTGAGGCAAAGCAGCAAATTCTTTTTAAAAGTGAAAGGGAAACAGCAATAAAGCCAGGACTGAAAGCGTAGGGCTTGCACATCCTATCCCTTTACTTCTGCCTACAAGCCCGCATGTTGGAGCCTCCTCGGTAAAGTACGATGAGGCCAACATACATCCAAGGAGGAGATAGTTCCAACAGGGTTTTATTTACTACTACATGTTACAGCATTAATAGCATTACTATGGTTGTTGGCCACATAGTAGATCTATACAAGTGAGAGGCCTTTGAGCTCTGAGTCAAGCTGGAATAGATTGGTATTTCCATTTCTCATAATCCATCCTTGTTGAGAATTTTTTGCATCTAACCGCAATATCAAGACCTTGAATCTGTTACTGTCATTTGTTATCTGTGTTGTGGCAGAGTCCCAGCCACAGTCTAATCTTTTCATGCTGTACATATTACAAGCAAACACACCAAACTACTCTTCCACTCTTCCTTGCTAACAGTAGTTCTGGGATTGGTCTTTGAAGGGATACACCTGATCCTTCGGTGTATTCACAAATGTTTAGCTTCCTACACTGTGGAGTCAGTGGGACTAACTCAGCATTTGGGAAGAGGATCATATGCTTAAGTCTTGAAGGGAGCACGACCAGCATGCTGAACCAGAACTGCTAAAGACAAGTTAAGGGGTTCTGATGACCACGTCTGCGTGTGGTATAGACTGTGGGTCAATTGCCAGAACAGTAACAGTACTGATACTTCACCCTCGCCATGCTTTAATTACACCCAACAATCCCTATAAGTATGTTTACATGCCTTCTGAAAAGAGATGTGGGCTCACTTGGTCAGAAGCTGAGCTATCTACCTGTGTTAATATAGGGCCATGTTTGAGCTGTGAGAGAGAAGATAGGCTTCTTTGCTAAGGGACAGTGTGACAGCATTCAACTGGAAGTCTGGAGATGGCTGAAAGCTGTGCGTGAAGGTAAAGCAAGATCAGATCCTGATGTGAGTAATGGTATGGGTTGCAGTGTATTATTTTCTACATTCTTAGATAATTCCACTTAAGAGTTTCTGAATACACAAATGAAGCACGTGCAAAGCATCATAGATTGAGATCTGTAGGCTAGGTTTGTATGTATATATGTATAAAAATTAAGCTTGCTCCATTTTAAATATTAAAACTTCATGACGTATCATTAGGTAAGCCATATTTACATTAAGTACTTTCCCATATTACTATAATTTTATATTTGATAATGTAAGTAATAAAATCCATATTGTCTTGTTCTAGGTTGAAACTTGAGAGCACATTTGTTATTATTACACAGAGTACCATAATTGCTTTTATGCTATCTAATTCACTTAGGATTAATTTTATTTAAAGGACACTGCTGACCGATATCTGAACTCTTTTTCTAAAATACATACTATTATTATTTGAAAAAGACAACAATACTCACCTTTTTGCAGACGAAGTCACCAGGCAAATACACAATGGATTTCAACCTTAACAGCATGTCATATATCATCTGGGTATCACACCCCTGTTAAAATAGTTAGAATTGTTTGCTCTATTAATTCAGTAACACAAGTGATTATTAGTGCTTACACTGGGCAGCAAAACCCAACAACTCATGAATGATCAAGGGCTTCATAAGTGGAACTCAATCTCAAAACATTATAAGGTTCAGCTTTTAGAGCAAAGACTGAAAGGATTGTAATTTCAGATGCTTATAAAGTTCCCTTTGGGCTGAACATCTGATTTTCTACAGAGTAAGATTCTGTACATCTAAATTTGCTGTGGAAGCTCAATTAGTGCTATGTTCACAGCTATATGGGTCTCTTATTGGAAATAATCCAAGGGAAAAAACCCCAGATCATGTCAAATGTTGATATGAATCTATGAATTCCATGTCTTCAGAAAATGTGGCAGAAACCTTGCAGATATGTAATGTTTATACAGAGATATCATGTGATTATTTTGCAATTATCCCAATAAACAAATTAGTATTAAAATCGTAAGTTTAGACTACTTCTAAAAATGCAGTGTCTCCTTGGTTTTGTTGTCAAAAATCCAATCTTAAGTACCAGATGTAAATTGTATACCAATTGTAAACCATAACATCAGCTTTAATATGTTGATATATCTCATTTGCTTTTTTTTAAATCTCATTTGCTTTTTTTTAACCTCTGCTTTGATACAAAGAAATTAAAAGACAGGCACTTGGCTTTGCCCTGACATGTCTCCATTGACTGAAATATTTCTTAAACCTATTTTGCCTTGCATATTAACAAATGTGTTCTTAAGTGTTGCAAGATGCACAAAACAAGGCTTCTGTCTCAGGAACACCACACATTTCTGCATTCTTCTCTAAAACTACTTGCTTTGAATAAGTCAACTTTATTAACAATGGCAAAGTTCACATCAATTGCAATGGCTAGTTGCATTTTGGTTGGCATCTGCTCCAGTAATTCTGATTCATCTGTAAAAGAAAAAAAAAAAGCAAACTCTGTTAGTTACAAAATATAAAGGAAGATGAAAGAATTTCCATAAAAATAAGCATTGTACAGAAAAATACCTTAATGGAGTTATTCTAACATTTATGAGTTCAAATCAGGAAGCTGCTAATATACTTTTACTAAGATCTGTCGTTTAAGTTACATATCTTCGCTAAAGTTATAACCAGAATATTATATAAATTACTAGAATTTGTGAAGTAGTAAGCGTCATATTGCTTTGGAGTTTTTTTCTTTTCTGAAGTAGATTGAAGATCCTCCTCTCACTTCTTGCACGCAATTCAGAAAAGGACAAATGTGAATTTCACCCTACATCTGTATCTGTACAACCATTCCCACTTGGAGTTGCTACAGAAGTGGAACTGGAAAGCCTTACCCAGCATTCCCTGAGAGTCCCATGTGTATTCATACCAGGTTCGAACACGATTTTGGACCACTTTTGGAATAGAGTAAGTGTTCATATAGGAGACAGTGTTGTCCATACTGGAACGGTAGTGGTTCTGTCCTGCTGTAGCTGCTCCAATTACATCTCTCATCTGCAAGCATCAGTTGTTGTTACTATACATTTCAGCAAACATAGTCTTGATTTGAATATCTTGTCAACAACATATAAAAAGAGTAAAACACTTGTTTGTAAAATCACTAATTATACATTCAGCTGCATGTTTTGAATAGGTGCTTCATCCAATTTTTCAGAAGTATTACAGATTTAATCTAATTGTGTTGGAAAGCCTATATTTATGGAATTGTTTGTGGGTTTTAGCTTATTTTTCTTTCTCATATTTCTGGACATGGATGAAAAATATAGATAATGTTTTTCGTAAAAAGCTGTAATAATACTACTCTGCATTTGGTGTGCAACGCAAGTCAGAAATGAAGCAAACTGGGCTAAATTTCTCTAACAACATAATCTGGCACCACTAGAATTAAGATCCAGCTGCTGTTTAAATAGTTAAGGGAATATAGATCAGCCCTATAAATGCACTTTGAGCTGAAAGGTGACCTTGAAGATTTTAGTGCAAAAACATCATTTAACATTCCAACACAAATGTAATACAGTTTTTAGAAAATGGGTCAGCTAGTGTTCATAGATATTCCTTCTTCAAGATCATAACTGTATAAACATGTTTTTAGTAGAATGGCTTCATATTGCAGTGGCCCAGGATTAGTATGCCAGTGGGCTGAATTCTGCTTTTTATTAGAGATGCAATTGATTGCAGTAGTAATAACAATTTCTAGGCAAGTGTGCTAAACCAGGAATAACTCAGTAAATTTAAGAACTCTTTGTAAACAGTAATTATAAGAAACTGCAATGAAGCTATTCATGTGTTAAAATTTAAGGTCTGAGTCTGCAAATGACTATACTGGTTACAAAAACTAATCTTCAGAATCTTCTTGGGAATGGTGCTTTCATTGACAGTTATAGAAATTTAGGAAAAAAATATGAATATGCAAACTCTGAAGTTTAATCCAATATACTTGAATTCAATAGTTTTCCAGATGAAGTATTTTATATGGACTTCTTTGTTTTATTTTTGATAATTCTTGTTTATGGATGAATTTTAAATAGCATGGGCAAGAGTCTGTTTCGTGATGGTTATCTCTTCTTGCACTTCTAAGCAGCAAGAGACATACGCGATTTTTCATTATTCGATTGAACTTTTTCAAATCCTGCATTCAAAATAAAAATGAAATTTCAGTTTTCATTTCTATTTTTTCATAATAATTCTTCCAATAACAAGCATGTACAAATCAAGAGGACTGGAAAGATTTCTACGGGAATTTGGTTCTCACATAGGAACCATGGCATTTGTTTTTCTGTAGGCAATGTATTTTAAAACCTATAGATCTAAACCCCAAGTTTAATAGTTACAAACCAGAAATATCTGAGTTCTATCCATTTGGAAATATAACTGATTTGCTGTGGTATGGACTTTTTTTAAATCTCTTGCCAAATAAGAACCAAGAGAAATAGAAAACAGTTAATTTGCAGGTTAACAAATATACTGTAATTTATGGAAGAGAGCAGAATTCCAGTTTGTCAAAAATCTTGGGATTTCCATTAAGAATATTGTCTTGCCAGTAGTATTGAGTGTGACTTATTAAATAATTTGTACATATTAATATCATACCTACAATTATAATTTTTATATCAGATTTAACAGTATAATGTGAATGTCAAGAAACTGTCTCCTTGGCTGTGAGGAAGAAAAAAGGAATTATACATAGTTCCAAGAATCTTCCATGTCCTGCAGAGTCTTGGCTTTAAATCCGCTTGTATGCAAAAGGGCTACAAAACTGAGAACTGATTAAACACATGTATTTGTCAGAAGAATACGTATGGATAAGAGTTAAATAGAGGCACATTCAGATGGAAGATAAACCTTTTCCTAGAACTAAACACCATTAAATTGTATATATTATCACTACATCACAGTAATTTGAACATATCTAATTACTGATTTTTTGATGTACCTGACCAATTAAACTGGAGAAGACAAAGACACCCAAGAAAAAATTCAGCAGTTGAAAAACTATCTCAAACAGAGTTTGTGGTTCTGGAAGGCCACCGATGGTGATTAAAGTACGAACCGCCCAGTAGTAACACCTCAGATACCTGTGGATACAGACAGCATTTTTGTTATTGACTGTAGGTACTTATGTGGTTGAAGTTAAGCATATACCTACCTGAGTTTGGCCTTTCAGTGATGCTTATTAGTCTAAAAGACTCAGCATTCTTTATAAAGCGTTATGATTTTACAAATAATACAGTTACGTAAATCATATTGTGCTGAATGTTCTCACTGACAGCAAAATAAGAATATATGCGAAATGCAGCAGTTACTGTTCTCCAGTAACTCTATGCAGCATTACTGAGGACTTCTATAACAAATTGCCAAGGTGGACATTACAGTGTTACAATGCCATCTGTGAAGATGCCATGATGTTAAAAGCAGTGTAAAAGTTCTAGAGACATCACGGAGTTTATCTGTAGCATACTAGATGCACACACAACTGAAGGTCTCTTCCAAGGCTTCACGTGATGACACCAGTGTGAAGCCTTATGGTGGGCACAACAGATGCAGTCTTGTCCTTCTCGTGTCCATTAATTTTCCTACCCCTTTAACCACATTGGTCTTCCTCCCACTCTGCTTCTGAGCACCCTTCATTGGCTCTGCCTCCTGGGTTATGTCAAAAAGAAGTTACATGTTTCTACAAACTGTGTGTTAATCCAGCTTTTCCAAACCACTTCACTTACTCAGCACTGAAAGGTTGACGCCTGCATTAACTTCTAGTGGCTGGCCTCCACTACCCCTTCTATCACCTTAACACTTTCTTGCCACCTTTGCTGCTTTCCCTCATTTCTGGGAAAAGCTGTCCATCAATGGCTACTAAACCACCTTGTTAACAGCCTTCAAGACTTTTCTCAGAACTCTCACGATCTAGAAGCCAAATATAGCAGTGAGCAATGGTCAGTCACTAAGACTCTGCTTCAACGTGTGGCTTGTGTTGACTCCTTCCCTGTGTCCATCTGCTGTCTCTCACTTAGACCTGAATTGTGATCACTTTGCACAGCCCTCTTTGTACAGCCTTGTGCATGACAGAGCCTGTTGCATTCATGCAGTGTATTTCTATTTAGTATGATAACACAAGTTTATGAAAACAACAAAGGACCTAGACAAATTTTTTTTTAAATTTTTTGAGGGTAGACATACTAACTCTCTTTTTTATATACATAGAGTGTCTTGGCATCTCTAAGCTTCTGTTTTAAATTTCGTTCTAGAACATGGCACCACTAGTAATGCAGCATCCCTCATATTGTGCAGCAGGGATTAGCTCAAATCATTGTCGTGAATGTGCTATCATTTCCTTCTTTTCTGAGCTAACAGCTAATGGGTTTAGGAATATTTTTAAAGACCCCTTATTAATTGGAATTTGACTTCTTAAGTCTCTGTACAATCAGACTTCAGCTTCACTAATGATTAGAAGTGGAAGTTCATTTTCCTTAATTGTACAATGAGATTTTCTATTATTTTATCTATTACTATTGCTTGTGATGCAATCAAGATTCCTTCTGTTTGTTGAATTTTATCGTGTTTGAAACAAATTAAAAGAAAAAAACAAAAACAGAATAAATACTTTTGGAGGTGTTTGTTTTGAACTAGATAGTCTTGCATGAACCTTTTCATGTCTACCCTGAATCTGAGGCCACCTGATCTGCTTCCACACTTCAGGTGTACATTTTAATTTGATTGCCTCCACTTTTAAACTGCTCTCTTATTAAGATATAAACTCCACTGCTATTAATGACTGGTCCACATAACAATACAACTGGAGGGTCAGTTTTGTGCAAATATGAGAAAATAAACTCATAATAACAACAAATTCCAATAAGGGGTTTTTTTTAAAATCACTCCAAAGCGTTTCCAAGTCTTTTACTTAAAATGTCAGGCTTTACCAAGCAATTGATTTTTGCTTTTCATTAAAAAGACACTTTTTTCTTGGATGCAGATTAATGAAATAGAGTAACAATGATCACTTTTACCATCGTTTTCTAGTTTCAGATTTTAAATCCCAGAACTGACTGTTTTCATTCAGACTTCTTAATTAAAAAAATTAATTGCATATCTGCCATCATAACATTTTTCCTTGTTAGGGGTGCAAAATGAACAGCTGGATTACACCACTATAATATTTTCACTCAGGTTCAAAAAAGATCACCACCTATGCATGCTTCCAGCAAAGTATGTGTAAGTGTCAGCTTTCTCTAAGACTTCCGTAGCATAAATAAATAGAAAAACCTCAGATCTGTTTTGGAAGAATTGCAGATTTAAGCATAAAATGATGTCTCTGGCTTGTCTGAGGGGAATTACCATATAAAGCATATTAATAGCACATTCATTTGCCATCACTGAGAACACTGTAGTGCTTGAAACATGTATAATTTATGAATATAAAAGTAAAGAAATTCACATTACTTCTGTGCTAGTTACTATAGGAAAGGAAAGTAATTAACCAGCTCCCTCACTCCCAATGGCCTTGGATGCCAAGCTTGGTAAATGCACCATAACAAACAATATAATCTTAATTTTGGGAATGTCTACAAAGAAGGAAAGCAGCTCCTTGAAGGAATTTAGGGGTCACATTCTTCTTTGTGGTGTTGTGTATCCAAAACGTGAGAGTTTTTTTCAGACCTGCCCACCCCTTTCTGAAGATGTAGTTAATACAATATCTTCTTCTGTAATTTTACTTCAAAAGAAACCTTCTACTGGCAAAGTCACATGATGTTCACTATCTCTTAGGCACAGGTTTTACATTTTCTCCGTTTACTCATTTTATTGTTTTAATTTTAATCTGAAATAAAAGTTACACCATTGGAATATAAAACATCTTTTTTCCTTAAGAAGGGGAGAAATGAGATTATAAATTTGTTTAAGGAAAGTCAGAAAAAAACAGACTCCTATTTCAACAGTATTAGCAGCTCTGCTTCCTACTAGCTAGCGTCTGGAAACCATCATTGCTCATCATACGACTTACTAGCCTGCTGTAAAATTACTGTTGAAGCAAACAACATGAGACAAGAAAGGGATCTTCCCTCCGCACAACCCAGAGAGTAAGTTTATCCTTCAGGCAATCAAACTCATAGATTTTTCCCTAAAATAAATCCTAGGTATAAAAACATTCAGAAACACTGCTAATAAGATACTTTGCAATATTATGACAATAGAAATATCTTTTGCATAAAAGTCCATTTTAGAATATGCTAAACTTCTTATGTGGTTTTGGTTAATAAAGGTAAATCAAACCTTTGTGCACGTGGCGACCAGATTTTAAGGTGGTATTCACACATCCATTTCAGCCCAGGGAAGCACTATTTCAGGGCTATTACATTTGATTCCTCTCAGATTACAGCTGGGGTGGGTTTAAGCAGGGTAAAGAAGTGGCCTTTATAAACTTCTACTCTAATGACCCCCTTCTTGGTACCTCTTTTTCTTGACTTGTTCACAGGTAACTGTGGGTACGATGATCTCAGACAGGATGGCGTAATCTGTAAAGCCTTTATCTAAAAAGTACAGCTGCAGGTAGCAGGTCTGAAAGCATTAGGTCTGACATGAGATGGGCTGTGCATTGCCTGGAGGCACAGAACTGCCTCTGTACAGCAAGCGTTGTGAGTGTGACCCATCAGACCTATCGCAAGTGTAACATATAGCTGATACCCACGAGACACCTTTTAAGATATGCCAGTCTTACGGGCTGTGCATTGGCTATGTGCATTGGGCAATGCGTACCAAAGAAGCAGTTCCAGACACGTACAGGGACCATTTTCTGGGACTTCAAGATACCCTCTAAGTCTGTGCCCAGCGCAGGAAGGCAGCAAGCTATAGAGATACATGATCAGGATGCAAATAGATGTTTTGATTAACAAGTATGCTGGAGAATTTTGCAGACTGCTTGTGGATGGCTTGCAAACAACAGAAGAAATACACAAAGTGGAATGATGTGTTTTGCCTAAATTTAATGCTGACCTGGGATTCACATGAGAACTTCAGCTCCCTAGTTTTAATTTCCCTTGTGGGCAGTGATGAAAGAGACAGGTACTTCCATGGGACAATTCAGAACGTCTGTGTTCCTGCCTTGAATCCCTTTCTAGAGGATTTGTCCATTTTTCTGAGGAATTAGGGAGACCAATCTCTTATTTAGGGAGTTAAATTAGATTGTAAATAAACACATATAGTTCAAATTGTTCACTTAGCTATAATTTTCAATAATAACTAATAATTTTCAATATCCTGCTGCCGCGGTTACATAGGCTCTACACTACGGTGTTGCATCAGAGGTGCTATCCTTCTGCATTAGGAGAGACTGAAGTCTGTCTGCCTAATTATACCAAGCTCATGAGTGCAGTTTTAATGCTGGGAACACCTTGTGTGGCTAATTTAGGTGCGTTGCAGGGAGATAAAGTTGATTGCCTTTTGCATCTCAGGTCAAAGGCTTTGACTGAAGGCTGCCATGCAAAAGACTTCAGATGTCCTTGGACCAGCACTAACACTTTAGAGCCTGGACACGAGCTGGAAAAGAATACAGCTAGCAGAACTTTGCAAAAAGAGCTACTTTGACAATTTTGCTTGTCATTTGAGTGCTGTATACAGCTGTTAGTTACAAATCAAAGTTCACCAGTTAGTATGCCCGCTTAAGAACATATGTATATATATATAATCAAACTGATGAGGAAAACTGTTGTCTGTGTATTCTTTTTAGCCTGGAAAGGAAAAAAAAAAAAGATCTTAGAGGTGTGGACATTTTTAAGAACTGTTTTTGGCCATAACTAGCAACATTTTATGGACACAGCAGGGTTTCTACATAAAACATTCATGCTACTAAATTGGTGCCAAATCATTTGCTTTGGGTCAGTGTAATCTGAGACCACTAGAATTTGCATTTATTTGCCAAACTGCTTGCTGTCATTTTTTTAAATTAGCTAAGAAACTATGTTTGTCTTATGTTGCTTCTGAATGTGTTTCCATTCTATGTGAGACCAATGGCATACTTTGCTTCAAATATTGGCAACTCTGACTGCTATGTGAAAGGAAATTACATTTGCACTGCTGTGCCATAATAGCTGTACTGGTCACTTTTTCTGACAGATTCTCCCTGGATTGTTCTTAATTCCTGCTTTCCAAATAAATGAATATACCTAGAGGTATGTTGTCTGATATGTTTATATTCACATTGCATCTTCAAAAATAACTAATGTTCACACAATGCCTCTCTGTCAAAAATCCCCAAATATTCAACAATCAGGTAGTATGTCATGCCTGATCCTCTAAGGCAATGACTATCCCATACAGAAGGCATTTTCTGTTAGTGGGAAACCAAGCTATAGTTTATGATATGCAGTTCAACATGGGATACTCTTTGGGGTTTCATGTACATGAGACCATATAATCCAGTATGAGTTAGATACAGGCAAAATAATAAAGTCATACATTCACCAACCAATGTCAAGATGAGGTAGGTTAATGGCTTAATGAGGTTTATATTCTAATATGCATTTTATTTCAGCATCTCAGTTTAATGCAGACCTTGAATTATCACTTTATTATTATTGCTGTTTATAAAAAATTCTGCCCTAAATCCCATGTGATTTCAGTATGATGTCATTTGAGAAGTGTTTTTGTCTCCTCATGGAAAAGGTATCACAAAATATTAAAAAACCTGACCATTGCCTCTGGGCACAACTACATTGTCTGTGATCAAGTTAGCAAATAATGTTTACCAATTGTTTCCCTGAGTGGAATGTAAAATATTCTTGTCTGTGAAAAACAGGAAGAATTTCTTGCCTGTTCTCTAGGCTGTACTGAAGAAACATTAAAAACTTGAAGACTGAGAAAGCACTCTACTTTCGGAGTTTTCAGGTTGCTCAGTCTTAGCTACCTTGTTTTTTAATTATGAGGCAAGTATTCCCCAGAATGACATTAATAAAAATAGCTATAATGGAAACTCATTCTGCATTTTTCTTGTCAGATTTCTGGAAGCCTTGATCCTGTGAATAAATATCTGTGTATAACTTCACGTACATATGTGGTCCCACTGAGCTCCATGAGCCTGTTTGCACGTGTCTGACTGCAGTACTTAAGATGTGTATTTTCATGGTGTGTGGGAACTTCAATCATGACTTTTTTTTTGGAGAGAACCCTAATTATAAAAAATCAATTGTTCTTTACACAAAGTACCTTTCGCTCTTAAAGGCTATTTTCTTACCCTTCAAGAGAGTGACTTCACACCAAACTCATGAAGTCTGACAAAATTACAAGGAAGAGGAGTATGTCTCCAAGAGAAACATGAAGAGTTGTTTAAAGGGTGATTTATGACAGCAGTAGTATATTATATGCAGTTTTGTAAAGAATGTTATTAACGAACAAATTGAGCTTCTGTGGCTTTAACTTTATCATGGCCTTTGAAAGAAGTGAAAGTTCATACATCTGAACCTACTAGATATCTTTTTATATAACTACACACAAAATGTATTATGACTTTGCTATTTTTTCTTGCTTCTTCTCCACCATCTTAATGAATGTCCCTTACTTGGCACCCATCCTAGTGCTGTCACGAGGAGTTTGTGGAAAAGTGTGACAATATCCAGTCCTTCCCACTGGAGACACTCTGCCACATGTTTAAGCATGACCTTTTCAAAAGATCAGAGAAAGTGGGTGGAATTTTTTCAGACCAATCACCTTGGTGTTTAGAGGGGCTAAAATGTTGCATTTTAATGACACAATGCTGTGTGGCAGAAAAAAATAATCTGTGTCTCTGATTCCTTTGAGGGATTGTTCTGCAATCCTTCTAACAGTTCCCATGTGCATATGAAATCAGTAAGTTTAATTTATGACCCTTGTTGCTTTCTAAATGTTTAATTAAGTTGGTGCTTAGCACTGACTCATAAACCTATAAAAGCTGAAAGTGGTAAACTGATTATTCACTGCACCTGCCCTCCAAATATGTGTAAGTAATGAAAGCTGCTAATCAGCAGTCACGGTGCTAAAAGTTTGCTATCCAAGCACTTGTAAAGTAAGGGCATACCCTGCAAGCAAAGGTATGGGAAAAGGAGGGGGATGCAGGAAGGAGCAAAATCAACAAAAACCTCTTGCAAGAGGAAAGGACTTACATGTTTCCTTTGCCATCATACACCCATCTGGTGCTGCCAAGTCCTTCATAAGCTGAAGCCCAATAATACACGCATGCATTAATGTGCAAGATAAACAGCAAGTATCCAGTTGTTCGAATGACCCTACAAAAGTCAACAGATTCCTGTAAAACAACTTCCATTTTTCTTTCCTTTCAATATGGAACCCATTGCTTTTTTTGACTAATGTTTATGTTAAGCGTCCACTAAATAGTTCCTCACATGTATTGCTCTGTGAAAAAAAATAGGTGGCAGTTACCTGTCTCTTATTTTGTCCAAGGTCAAATAAATATCTTTCCTACAATATTTGACACAGGGTAATTTTAAAGTTATGGTTCCCTGAGGACTTTGTCCTCAGGTCGAGGGAGGTGATTCTGCCCCTCTACCCCACCTGGGGTACTGCATCCAGCTCCGGAGCCCTCACCACAGGAAAGACATGGACCTGTTGGAGTGGGTCCAGAGGAGGGCCACAAAGATGATCAGAGGGCTGGAGCACCTCTCCTCTGAGGACAAACTGAGAGAGTTGGGGTTGTTCAGCCTGGAGAAGAGAAGGCTCTGGGGCGACCTCATTGCAGCTTTCCAGTACTTAAAGGGGGCCTATAGGAAAGGTGGAGACAGAATTTTTAGCAGGGCCTGTAGCAATAGGACAAGGAGTGATGGTTTTAAAATAAAAGATGGCAGATTTCAACTAGATAGAAGGAATAAATATTTCACAATGAGGGTGGTGAAACACTGGCACAGGTTGCCCCAAGAGGTGGTAGCTGTCCCACCCTGGCAACGTTCAAGGTCAGGTCGGAGGGGGCTCTGAGCAACCTGATCTACTTGAAGATGTCCCTGCTGATTGCAGAGGGTTGGACTAGATGACCTTTAAAGGTCCCTTCCAATCCAAAGATTTTATGATTCTATACTTCTATGACTTTATAATCCACTTAACTTGCTATGAATATTTACAGAAAATTGAAGCTATATTAATGAGGTGAGATGGTACAAACTAATGTGTTTGCCCAACTCTGTTCAATGGTTGGACTTGATGATCTTGAAGGTCCTTTCCAACCTAGTGATTCTGTGAAGATAGGCTCTAAACCTGTGAACCAAAACCAAGAAATGTTTGAGGTAGAAATGAACTGCTTTACAAGAGCTGTGCTAGGAAGCCTGCAGTAAATCTTCTAAATAGCGTGATTTATTGGCTACAGCAGGAGTTATATCATTCCTAATTGCAGTTCTTATGCTTATGGCCAGTTCTTTGAAGAACACCAGTGATGAGCTACTTAAGCACCAAGCAGCTTTCTGTTTAATACAATAATGATCTCATTGTATATCCCCTGTTCAGTACACGGGAATCAAAAGAAAGATCTGGATTTAACTCTCCATTCAAATTCATACAGGCAAGGGATAAATAAGAAGGAAAAGTATCAGCCCTTGCCTGAACACTGGGAGGCTGGTACATAATGAGTTTATCTGCTACAGCTAGAATTCAATGCAGTTTGCAGTGTACAGTAATTGAGTGGTTTTATGAAAATTTAATAAGATCTAACTAAGTTTTGCTAGCTCTATTCCTATAAGCTCAAACTAATAAGTTTCAGAAGATAATCCACACAGGCACATACACTTGCTGCGTAGAAGTTTAGTTTGACATCATCCTGTTAATCAAATGGTGACCATACCAGGATCTCAGATCCAAACAATATTGCTACATTCAAATAAAATGCAGTAGTTTGCACAAACAGCCCATCTTTTTTATATTTTTTAGTTCCTATTTGTGCTTTTTTTTCTGTATAACTACCTCTCTTCTCCATTTGTCCTTTTTCTCTCCTTACCTTAATGCCTTCTGGTAAGCCAGTTAAAAGATCTTTGCCATATAAATGTTTTTACCAATGAGCACCTCAAAAACTGGGAGTCAGCGTTTTCTGAAGTATGTATTAAAGCATTGTATCAGGGCACGGCATGACATATTTAATAGGTGCTATTGCAAACACAAAATATAATATTCTGGTAGCACAGTACGGAGGCATTTTTTTTCTACCACAAACCTTATCAATGCACTGATGGGAAAGCCTATAGATAACAAAGTGTCAATACTGTTAACCCTATATATACTGAGCAATACTGAAGTCCATGTGCTCTACCATTATTTTTCTGCACATCTTCAGTGGGATTTAAAATTGCATTTTACTTATGAAGAGTGCTCTACTTCACACATTTCAGGTTTCTGACCTCTTAAGAGTATGATGTAGAAAATTAATTTGCTTTGTAAGATTTACATTCTGCAATTTACATTCTGCAAGTAATTTAATATTGGAAAATGTAAATGGGCCTGTGACCAGGAAGCAAAGATACAAGCAGCAACACAGAATTCTGGCACTCAATCAACACCACGCTACAAATCTGTCTAACAAGGCAGAACAGCTCTGCAGAGTAGCTGGCTCTGCCTTTCCAGCTACTTCCATACATTTTACAAGACCAATGAGATCTTGTCTTTCTAAATGAGCACATTCCCTCTTTTGTGACACACAAATCAACATCATATCCCTCAAAGTTAGGGTAGTTTGAAGATATAGACATCTTATTCTCAAATTGCCCTTTAAACAATCATTTCACATTCCATACTTTTATATAGTGTGAAACTCTTTCCCTTGCAAAACTGTCTATTTGGGTGAAAATGGGTTTGCTAACATGTTCTCATTTCCTTGAATGTCATATACACACAACGGTATTGTTACATATCAGCTAATTACTTGATTCAAACCATCTATATTAAAAGTCCATACCTTTCAGTACTCACTGCAAATATTATAGGACATACAGAAAAGTAATTGAATTATGACTCCAAAGCAAAGGAAGTAATATGTAAATCAGTTAATTAATTTTAAAAGTTCTCAACATTAGAAAAAGTTGAAAAATATAAGCAAGAGAGATGAAAACATCCTTTTTAATGAGATTAGAAATTGGAGAAGGTAGGGAGGCAGTGATTCAGAAACTGACATACAATTTCTTCATCTTGTGGAAAGTCAGACAAGCCTTCTCTTGTATCAGCAAGAATTCTAATAAATAAATAAATAAATAAATAAAACCACAAAAGACTTTTCAATAAGTGAAATGAGAGGGCAACATGAGAATAAGATTTGTGGAGGTCAGCATCTCAAAAATACTTTAGCAGAACTTTCAAACTTCCAAGTTTTGTTTTATTTTACAGGTATATGAAACATGTTTCAAACTCCTTTTGAATTATCTAGTTTCTAAATCTCATAAAATATCTCATTTGCAATATACCAAGTTTACCATTTAAGTGCAATAATCTCTGAAACAGAATAAGATGGTAAACAACAGATTCCTCAGTCTGCTGCAGCAGCACAAAGGAACAATATGTGGGACAAAAACTGGGATGGGGAAAAAAATATGTTAATGTAGGAATTCCACAGGATAAACTAGGGCTGATGACACTGACAGTAGATGACAATAATGGTGACACAGTAGATGGGTTCATTGGGTCTTAATAGCGTCACTGACTGCTGAGGGGCCTATGAGACTTGCCATACACATGTCCGGTGACTGCTTGAGTTGGTTCCAATATTATTCTAGTCAATGCAGAAGGTGAGAACATAGTGCAGTGGACAACAGTTATAATGACTATTTGAGATCTGTGCTGGATTGATTCTCATTCCAAGTTTAGCCAATGCAGTGGAGGATCAAGATTCTGTATATGCCATGTTCATGGTGAGAGCGTATTTGAAGAAAAATATTGACACAGCTCAAGCTCATGACTTACTAAGTACAAGTAAACAACTACTGAGCATTTGGCACTGCTATTAGCAACCTAAAGAAACCATTCTTTATCTCTTTCACTAAGGGAACTTCTGATACCTCTGATCAGTTAAATTTCAACAGGAGCTTCAGTCTGGTGAACAATTTACCTGAACCGGGCCAGCTGAACTGAGTTAGATTTCATATGTAAGTGAAACTTTACATTTGTTATTTTAATCATTACAATAAAGACAAATATTTAAAAAAACCCTTAAATTAAAGATGTATCATATTCCATCCCGTGCTTCACTGAGAAGTCCTGAAATCAAATGAAATGCATACTGTGCCAAGCTTTACATGCTACAAGAGTTTAATAAGCACATACCTGTAGATGTATGCTTTGTCCAGGATAGCTTCCAAACGATCATTAAACTCAAAGAATGTGTTATGCTGAATGGAAAACGAATGAAAGTAATTCAATTACTATTCCTCACCACTCATTTCTAACAGTACAGACATTAGTTCACATATACATTTCGAAAAGAATGGATTTTTCAGTAGTCTGACTTTCTTTAAACATTTAACTAAAATGTTAGTGCAAAGCAAAGATGAAAATTGAGTTAAACATTGTTTTGGGTGTTGAATGTCCTGTTAATCTGATTATAGAAATAAACATGCTGTTTAGGTCAGACTGCTGCAGATGAACAACTTCTACTTGGGCAACTTTATCAGAAAGAATTACATACATTCTGAAATTTCAGTAATTCTCAGTAAGTCATCATAGGTATCAATGATCACATACTAGACAATACCATGTAGGAACAATTCCT
>NW_010539021.1:36700-50502 GCF_000687285.1 Phaethon lepturus
TTGTTAATTATCTGTAGCTTACCTTTAGTGGTAGCCTTTAATATTCACATGTAGCTTTTTTCTTTGTTTTTGTTCGGTACACTTCTGTTTGCCTAATACGGGGTACTGTTCAACTTTTAATTCTTTCATGTTTTTTGGTTCTGATTTATGGAATTTTGAAGTTTTGTTGAAAACTGAAGAGCACCCTCATTTTATTTTCAGAGATCTTGTTCACCTCTAACTGGAAATGAAAGCCAACTCTTTGTCAACATAATTGCTTGTGCAAAGGGGAATGTATTTAGCCACAGAGTTGGCTGCTAGATACCATGAAACGCAGGGGGAGGGCTGTTGTCTAATTCCTTCCCAGTCCCTTCATTGCACAACTCCAGATGTCTTTGAACTTAATAACAGAAGTGGGTTTATGCTTGTTAAATATGCTGTTTATAGTTGTCCTTAGTTTACGTTGTCCTTAAACTTTCCTCCTTTGCTTTTAAGCACCTGACGTTACCAACAGAAGGGGGAAATACATTGGCATTAATTAGTGATTTTAAATTATTTTTTTTTGATCTTTGAAAACTAAACTGGTAATTTATGATTAATCTAATTTATATAGTAGAAACAATCCAGACTTCATCACAAAAACCCTTTTGAAAGTAGGAAATGATAAAGTCAGAAGAAAAATAAGTGAATAAGGGCTTCATTTGGCTATATTATACCTTGTATTTTTTGTTGATTTGTTTACTGATGTTGTAGCTTATCCTGGAGATATTTTCCAATTTCTAAATTTCATATTCCTAAATATTTTAAAAAACTTTCTATTGGGTTGTAAAAAACTTTATGTGATTAACCATCCTTCACTAACACAGATCTTACCTTCAGCAACCTATTTGCTCTAAATGCTGGGTTGAATCCAAATAAGAAGTACAAAAGTTCAAACGGCAATACTGATATCACATCAAGCTGTTGAAGAGCAGAGAGGTCAATTTAAACTTCACAATATCATAATGCATTTACTTGCTGTCAAAAACCTACTTAGACTGAATCATGATTGAGTATAACATTTGAACAGTCAGCATGCTAAGTCTGTAACTTCCCAAGTACTGGTAGGCAAGATTATCTCTCTGAAAACATGAACAGCTTTGCTCTGCCCTGCTTTTAAGTCCCCCATGCCTGAGATTTTAATCTGTTTCATGGTGATTACTAACTGTATCTCAGATATTTGATTACTAATACGTTCTGTTATTTCAATTATAATTCTGACAAGACTAAAATGGTAGGCATGTGGCTGGTGAGTAGAGGTGAGGAGAGCACTCCACAAGCACTTCTTAGTAGTCCTATGGCTTTTAAAACCAGGCTGCCAAAGCAATGCTGGGGAGCATGATGAATTAGACTCCTTGCTTACAACCTGCAAAAGCCATGTGTTCTATACAACAGATTCATCACAGGCTGATAAGTTTGGTTGTTTGGGGTTTTTTTAATAGGTATTGTCTTTTGTTATATTTGAATGCTGCTTCTTCCCATATCACTAAAATTTTCAACATCTTGCTGCAGTCCATCGACTATGTGATTACTCTTCTTATCTGACTACTTTATTCTTTCCAAGAATTCTGTGGAGAGATGGAAAGCTGTGGCAAACTTGGCTTTGCCTTTTTAAAGATCCTGTCATGCCTTGCTCTGTTGCTGAACATTTGGGAACAAAAGGGGGATGTGGAATCGTACGCTTCATCTCACTGTAATCAGAAATGCATTTGCCCTGAGAGATGCAACTCGTGTAGGCAGCAGCTAGCCTGCAGCGCTGACCTTTTATTCCATGCAAGTAAGATGCAGTTAATACCTGAACTCTGTGAAAAGAGAAAACCAAACAAAAAAAACTGATTGAGGACAAACAAACTTTTATGGCCTCTCTCCCTCTCCCAGACACATGTCTAAGAGGAGGCAAAATTTAATCAGAAGTGCTTTAATATCAGTAACTGTTAATTAGTACTTAATCATATGACAAATCCCCAGATTATATTATATCTCGCATGTGGTGAGAACATTCAAATCTCATTAATGTATGCAGAAATCAAGAGCACTAAACATAGTGCAAGAGTGAACCTAAAATAAAACCATACATATCCACTTGGTTCTCTTGATTTAAGCTGGACTCTGTCCTACTGACTTGCCTGTATAGTGTATATCCTGCGCTTTTGATACCTTAACCTCAAGGGTGTAAGTAGTGATATTATGATCACTGAGACAAATTTTAGCTCTGAAACAAGGCAGGTGCAAATGCATTTACAGAAGAGAGGAAGCATTTCAGAGATGTGGGATCAGTGTCAGGGAGCTGTATGTGCATCAGGAATTCAATAGACTACCTGTCCTTTGTTGGGAAAAACAATATTTTGGAACAAAATGAACAATTTTTCTAAATCAAATACATCTTCGGTTTTACGAAATGCAATGAGCATCAAAAAAATTAATTTAGATTTTTTATTTACTTGTGTGAACTATAACTTATTCACTGCAATGAGGTACGTAATGCACAGAGTTCACTGAATAGAGTTATCCAATTTCAAGACTTTTTGTTTTGTTTAATGAATCTCTGGCAAACTGTGCTATTGTCTTTCAGTATGTACGAGGATGACTTCACACAAATTCATCAGAACTCAGGAATTTATTAATTCCATTTTATTAGATTATTATTGAGAATTAATATTTAAAATTGCTTCTATAATTATTCTGTTTTACAATTAAACACTGTTTATGAAGAGGGCAAGCTTCAGCCACCAAGCACTGACATGCCATCAAGTCTATGATTTCTAGTGAGGTTCTTAAATCAACAGTGATTTTCAATGAATGAAAAAAATCCTGTGGAATCCTACAGCCAGAACTTAGATATTGACATCAGCAACACAGGGTCTGCTTACCCGAAACTTCACTGAGCTGTGGTAGAATTTCTTCATTTCCACTCTGTCTGTCTACAGTGATAACGAAAGGAAAAAAAGGCATATTCAAAAACAGTATGTCAGGAATAAGCCTCTGCTACTTGACAATAATAATAATAATAATACTCTTCTGATAATAAGGATGATGATAGGTATGTTAATGATGGTCTAAAAGTATGAATGGAGAAACATCTGTAGGAAGAAGTAGTACTTTTATTAGACCAGTTTACATAGATTAGACCTACTTGAAAAACATCAGGTTTGGAGTTTGATGTTTTCCAAGTCTGGCTGTTGGTTTAACAAAGTATGTTACATTTTTACCACAAATCTTCCCTCTCAAGACCTCTGTACTAGTAGGTGCTTGACCCAAAACCCTTCAATGTCAGGACCAAAAATTTGACTTCAGTGGTTCTAAGAAAAATGCAAAGAACATTTCTGATCGTGCTGTACAAAATTAGCTCTTTGAAATGCCAGCATGTTAATGCTAGCATTATTAACATTATAATAATTGACACTGCATTCATTAGTAATGATTAGCTATTTATTTTTAAATTGCTCTCCATGGGAACTGATGCTAATACCTTAATAAGAAAGGGTAATCACAACTATATAAAGAAATGTATCTATTATTATACTTTCTGTATTTATACAAGGATCACTTTAAAAATAGCTTTAAAATCTTAAGGATATTTCCATGCCAGATCTTCACTATTATCAGTTTAAACATTAAACTAAATGCAGGACATCAGACAGTAGATGATCTCTTCATACACTAAAATCTATGAATTGTACAAACAGCTTCAAGGGAAATAAAAGCTAAGCTTCCTATGTTAGGATTTTAACCTTGTTCATAAAACTTGAGTAGGATTTAGGCAAGATTGCCGCTTACTGAATGGCTTGTCATGCAAAAATACATTACACTGCACTGCATTTAAAATCTATCCAAACTGTATTTGCATAGCTTTATCTGAGATTCCTCTGTAAAGGTATTGGTAATATTGTTGAATGCACAATGTGTAAAATTTTATGTAAAAGCACTGAACTAAAGCTAGTTCAAAATTACGTTTGAGGATATATAATTTTGAATTTTCTGTCTGCTGGGCACAGTAGTGTCACAATGAAGTTATCTAGACTCATTTTTTCCACAGTAGGTTTTCTTCTATAAGAAATTAAAGAAACAAAAGTAGGGAAGATTTTAACAGAAAGTTAATGTTCTAGATGCCCTTTTGATATGTTAAGGGCAAGTTTTTGCCTTTTTTCAAACACTTGCTTAGAGTTTTCTTTTGTATTTTTCTATAAAAACATAACACAAAAATAGTAGCAAAAAGCAAAATTGAATATACATATTTTCCCAAAATAAAATATCTCAAATAAATTATTTTCAAAGCATCCTGAAATTAAAGGGAATTTCCCCAATTTTTGGCAAGAAAATATATCTCCCAGTCTGTAACAAAACACTCACATCCTGTCCAGTCCTGGCAGAATATGCACTGTCTTCAACTGTGAATTGTGCGCAATGTAAATTGAAATCTGAAAGTTTCACACGAACATACAAACACATATATACATCAATGAGTATATAGTCATATACTCACTGATTCCAGTGAAGCTGCACCAATTTACTCATGGTGAGAAAGATTTATGCCTGTTCTGACTACACTCATCTATTACTTTCAAATCTGTTTTTTCTTTTTTAAGAATGTAGACAATGGATATGTTACCATCTTCCAAAATATGATACTGAAAATTCAGTGAAGAAGAATATAGGTATATTTTGATAAATAAAAAAGTTACATAGATTTGACATCGCAGGAAAAAAATGTGTCAGATTAGAGGGAATTTCTATAATGTACTTTAACACACAACCTGGGAAATCCCAGTTCTAATACTTACTATTATATCTCCAGCTTTTAAAAATTGCACTCGGGGCTGGAAAATCAGTAAGTCACACAGGTAGCAGATATCACAAATGATGTCTATGGTAAACCAATACATTCTATTACTTGGGGTTTGATATGGAAACACAAAGCGAAGGGGAATAAACCAGCAATTCCAGTTATAGGCGACTGTCACAAGCATGAGCCATGCTACATAACGGCGATCTGAAAAAAACCAACATTGAATTTACAGGCATGAACTTAGAATCTTTTATCATTCTTTCAGACACATTTATTCTAGTTCAGTCTCTGGGAACATTTCTGCCCGGAGCAACCTACCATTCTCCCTTTTTCGATGGCATAGGCTGCTAAAGTGATATAGGATAGAACTAGGAGTCGCACAAAGAATTTGCAAAATGGAAAAAAAGAAGAGTTTATGAGAGCATATAGAATCTAGTGCATCTGGACAAACTTGCTATATTTTGCATGCTGCTGGTGTATGATATGACTGACCGAAGAATTATTTGACCCTAAAGAATGGGACAAATTCTAGACCAAGAATTGGAAGACTTGGGTTTTAATTGTGGTTGGTTTGCATACCAGCTTTGTGGCACTCGAGAAACAACTTGTCTTTCCGTATCTTTGCTACTGTTGTCACTTTGCATTTTGTTTTTTCCCCTGTTCAGAATGAATGTTCTTTAGGGCAGGATCTATACATCCTTCTGTGTTGCTGACTGGAATGCGGATCTTATGGTGGCTCACAGGTACTATGTAATATTAGGTCACTTCGATATGCCTTTACCCCATTCTATGGCACGGCTTTTAATTTACCTGTGTATGAGTCTATGCTGTCTGGTAGCTGCAGATACTCCATGTATTTTTTCAGTGGAGGTTTTTTGAATTTACAGCACAGCATATCGCAGTAATGATCCTCTTCTGGCTTTGCTTCTGTGTCCTCTTTCTTTTCGTCTTTCTTTTCTTCTTTCTTTTCTTCTTTCTTTTCTTCTTTCTTTTCTTCTTTCTTTTCCTCTTTTGGTGGGGGTGGAGGCTGTTTCTTTGATGGTGCTAGCCACATAGAAGGCCACAAAGGGTGACATCTTAATAATGGCTCAATTACTACAACCTGTTTTAACATGTACAAGAGCCTCATAATTTTTAAAACTCTTTTAAAAACACTCGGCAGTGACTAAAGCTACAATTCTTTATGAAATTGAATGTATTAGAAAAAAGATTGGACCATAAAATCACAACTGATGTAATCACGTACATTTGCTATCAAGAAAAGGGCACTTCATGTTATAGAGTGCGCTATATGTATTAGTCTCTTTCCTTGTACAGTGCCCACAACTAATACCATAAAAGACTGACAAGAAATAAGATAATTAATAATTCAACATTTGTTAATGCAACTGGGCATTCCTCTTTACATGACTGTTGCAAATAACGCATGCAGTTAGGATGGAGATAAGAAAAGATGTCTGTGCCATGGGCTGATCTCTTCCCTCTCCTGAGAACTGATATGCAAGATGCAGCAGGCGAAACTGATGGGAAGCCAAAGGTGTTGTATGTTTCTAGGCTTACAAAAGTCTTGTGGCACTCCTTTGAGCCCAGTTCTTCCATATTTGGGCCAGATGATTTTGTCCACACATTTGTCCCATTAATTCTAGCGGCTTCACCTCTGAGTAGGATACACAGTCCTAGCAGTAAACTGGCAAACTGGATCTATAATGATTTAGGAAATAAATGATTTTAAGTTCTACAAAGAGAACAAAAGAGGTAAATGAGCAAAGAAATAATGAAAAGGAAAAGAAGTAATTCCTTGTCAGCTGGTATAGTTTATAATACTTCAGACATTATTTTTTCCAGTTTATTAAAAACAGGTAAGCAATAAAGACCTCTTAAAAAATGTCAGAATATAAAATCACCACACTCAATTCCTTGTGAAGAGGAAAAAAAAGTCAAAATTTCCTCTAAAGAAGAAAAATACCATATTTGTTTTACATTTCATATTTTGTCAAAAGCAAATATTTAATTAATTTCAGATGAGTTTGCTCTATTCAAAGCATGTAATTAGAGTCTTCAGTGTGTCTGGAAGATTGCTGCCATGGCTAAAACTTTATTTAGTTTTACACAGCAGATCTAGTTTCAGAGCGACTAATATCGACTCCTATGTGTATGTATGTTTCTTCATATGTTTCAGATTCATACTCAGGAATAAAACATATCTGGGAGCTATTTTAAAATATATGTAAAACTGCTTAACAGGGATGATTCTAGATATTGCCCAAGATTTTTTTCCCCAAAGTATTCAGTACTGGGGTTCAAAGGGAGCACATACCTAAGGACCTGGCTTACTGTAAGGATAAATTGACTTCAGTGGGCACAAACTGATCCATTTTATTAGGTAAACATGCTATACTTACTTGAAAATTTTATCACAGTATTTTCTGTTCCCACAAAATAATGTTCATCTTTAAACTCAACAAATGCATAGCTATTTCAGGAGTCACTTACAAGCTGTGGGACTGCCTTCTGGGGAGGACAGCAATGGGTCTTTCAGCTTTTCCTTATAGACTGTTGTCCTTGCCCGCATTTTTCTGATGATCTGTTGAAGTTGGGCATCAACATACTCATTTGTTTTGAAACCCGAAGACGATGGCTTCTGTGTGCTACTTAAAACGAAAGGAAAAAAGCATAATGTACTGAAAAGCAGTAGAAGGAAACAGTGCTAATTCTACTTCATTCATTCAAATCAGGCATTAAGACTGGATCTTTCTTAGCCACAGTGTTAATTCATATCACTTAATTCACGGTAAGTGGACACCTAAGTCAACTGCTCTTGCTTGCTGCTTATGTCAACAGATATTGCTGGTTATGTGCAGCAATGTACATGATATTTCAAGGAGAGGAGGTCAGGGTACCTCTGTATAGCCCACTGCATTAAGGACTTCCCTCTGCTGCTTTTCAGTAAGTTCTACTGTGGCTATGTAAGGCCTAGAGCTTATCCTATGTATTTGCTAAGGTACAAGGCATGCTCTTCCCATTTGTGTATAAAAATGTGCTTGTAGGATATGGTACCATTAGGATATGGTAATACTCTAACGATGACAGGACATAACTGAGTTAAAGACTGATGTGAAGGTGGGGAGGCGAGTCTATGCTTACTTTATGATTCCTAATATTGGGAAAATTGATTTAATTTAGGTTTTGTTATTACTTAACATGAGGTAAAAAATGCATCTGTTTTACCAAGTGGCAAACAAAACACTGGTGTGCTTGCTGAAGTTTCTTCTGTTTCCACTAAGAGTTTACTTAGGGTCATAGTAACCCTGAGCTGATATTCTGGAACTCGCAGCATTTCTTCAAATCTGAGGACTGCTGATTTTCAAACACCTGCAACCTCACATTCTGCACTGAAACGAATGCTTTTAATAGAATCTGTGCATGCTGTGCAGGCAATTAGAAAATTTAAGTGAGGGTGATTCTTGATCAACTCTCTTGGGCTTATTTATACTTGAAATTTCATCCTCAATTTCTTGCTACTCTCTGATTATGCACACTGGGGCTGTTTTGGAATGCCACTCAGCTGGCAGCTGGGCCATGCATTTGGACTTCCTCCACGTGAAGACCAGGATAAGGGTTTTCTTCTGTATCCTAGACTCAACACTTCTCAGCTGGTGTCACTCACCGGTGTCAGAGCTGGCTGGAGATGGCTGTGACTGGCACAGGCAGCTCAAGGCTTCCTCCCACACCGGTCACAACTGCCACCCCCGTACTGAAACCCTGTCAGCTATGCCCCATACAGGGAGTACAGCAGAGAATTGTTCTTCCTTTCTTAACAGTTTTTTATCTCTGTCCCAGATATCATGGGGCTGGGATGTTACAGCAAGCGAAGAGGCAGATCAAGAGTGCAGCATGCGGATTCTTGAGAAGACCTTGCCAAAGGTGAGTAGGGGGAAAGTGGTGTAAGAACACCTTGGGTAGGGAAGAAATGAAAAACACTGCAAAGAGATCTTTGAATAAACACCATGTCTCCTCAAGACCTAAACCTACTTTGAAGTTCCTAACAGAAGGATCTGTAACTAAAAAAGAAGAGTGTCAGAGTGGGGTGCGTGTAGCTTTTTAAGCAGCACAGTTTTCTGGAGACACAACACATCACGGTGCCCAAGGAAATATAATTTAAAGATGTGAAAATCCTTCAGCAATAAAACCATTGGATAAAATGGAGATAAGCTGTTAAAAGCAGAAAAAGCAGAAGTCTGGAAGTATGTGCTTATCACTCCTCTAATTTAAGTCTTCTGTAGTGTCTATTTCTTAAAAGTCCCCAGAAGGAGATTAATCACACAGTTCTGATATACTTTGTAATCTCATCACAGTTCCTTTTGTGTCACATATTCCCTTTGCTCAGGCCATCTGCAGTTTAATGAAATCCTTTCTTGTTTTGAGCTAACATGTCACAATTAGTTTTTCAGCTTCTGTGCAAAGAATTTAAAATAATTCTTACTCTTTGCTGTTGCTATATTTGCTCAGGACATTAGCTATCATAGTAAAATACACTTATCACAAGTGTCATGCAAAAGGCCCTTTCTACCTGCTTTGTAGGGATAAGCTATAAATTGTGTGGGATTTTCTTTTTATTTCACAGCCTTTGCAATAGAAGTTAAAGTCTCTTCTATCGTAATTTTGGTGCTTTATCATTGCAATGAAACCCAAAGGAACCGTGTTGGTATTTGGTACTGATTAGAAACTATGTGAATTTGTTTGAAGTTATTTGCCCCCCAGTTGATGAGAAATTTATTTTCCTTGCCCTCCTTCTCATTTGGTTTACATTTTCTCCTCCTCTATTATTTTCTAGTAATGAAATGCTTACTTTAAATTTTCTCTGTTTAATACGGATGGAAGGGGCTGAATGTTGAACACTGCTAATTTGAAGGTGTGTCTTGTACACGTGGTTTGTGTGGAGGTGCACTGTAAATTGTTTCGGCTAATGAAGCCCATTCAAACTTGACTAAATCACTTTTAATAAACTTGACTCCATCTCTTGCATTAGGTCATGCTTTGCCATGAATGTGTGACACCAGTGCCGTGCAGCTGCCTTTCACTGCATGCGGCTCTCGGTGGAAATTGGGGTCTGGCTCAGCACCTCCCGACTGGCCTGAGATTATTTTCTCAGCAGACTTGAGGTGCTTTCCCCCTTTTCTCCCCTCTGTTTTGTTTGGTGATGTTTCTTTCACTATGTGTGTACTCTTTTATGTGGTAAAAATTTATTAACTCTATTAATATATGTTTGATAAATTCATATACATAAACACATAGCTTCCAGCAGAACATGACAGGCAGGAGGAACAAGGCTACATTTTGCTCTGTGAAAAATGTGCTTCCAGGTCAGAGACCTTGATAAGATAATTCTCTTTGAAGAGACCACATTTAATAATTTTGTCATCCATATGACGTTGCAACACTTTCTGATTCTGGTTTTCTACTCGTCAGACTTTCACATCCTGTGCCTGTGAGAAAGGTTATTTTGATTTATGTTTTTAGCATGCTCTGTTAAGGAGATAATGCCTAATTTTAAATCCATAATTATGTTCATTCTCACCTCACAGTTACAATTACAGACTGAATTGATTTTATACCAGGCTCTTTTCAGTTTTATTCTCTGTATGAAAGCTCTCAGGGTGTGACCAGACTTGTGGATATTGATCAATTCCTGGTTTGTCTCTGCCTGTGTTACAAAGCTGAATAGCTTGTGCCATACTGGGGCGGGTCTGCACAATCGGAGGCAAATCTGCTCCCTTGCTGACACACTGCTCAGCTGGGCAGAAATACACTTTGCCTTTGGTTTCCTGTGCTGAGCTGTGCTGAGTGCTAGGATTTGTCTCTGAGCTGGTACGTTATTCTTTTAGCAAATTTGCCTCCGACCTTTGTGCAAAGTTACAATATGCCTAGGTCGGTATTACTTACTACAGCATATAGTCCTTTACAGAGTGGAAATGTTTATTCCCTGCAGGAGTAATAATTTCACATGGCCTAGGACATGAAAAAGCCAGGACCACAACTCATGTACTATGTACACAGTTTTATTATGACATCAAACATATTTCATTTAACAATTGCAACATATATAACAATTGAAGTATGATAATAATGTAGTTTTCTTATGTTTTTAATTTGTAGTTTTTATCTTTTAACTTGTAGGTTTAAACTTGTTTGTTTAGTGAATAAAATTACAGTGCCTCAATGCTCCCCATGCCAAGAGAAAAGATTTAGACACCTATAGCATAGAAGAAGAAAATGGCCTTGAAAGAACAGGCCATACTAATACTGTGTTGAGTGTGCTAATTTATGTAACATCTGTTAAATACTGTGGTTTTGCAGTTTTCTGTGTTGAGTTCAAACAAAACAGAGATCAAGAAATGCAATAGGTTATTTCAGAATAAATCAGGTTTATCCTTTTCTAAGTTGCAATCTAGCAACTAACAGCTTTCTTGCTTTTCAGCTGTGAACACCAAATACCTGAGTTCAACTCCATCTTTTATTTACCAGGTGATCCCTGAGAAAATGTATTTCATAAATGCATGTTGCTGCCTGAAAAAAATCCATACCACTTTTTTTGATTTCAGTTTTAACTCTTCTTTTTGCAGCACTTAAGAAACTTTCTCCTATTTACCTAGAAATAAAATTCTTGATCTTGCAATAGAACTTTTAATGCTTTTATTGAGCATTGACTTTATGACTTATGATCATATTTACAACCTGTGTCTTTAAAAAATAATTTGTTTTGTTGAATAAATTATGGAGAACCTCTAATTCAAATAATCAATTTTCAGAAGGATATGACAAGGCATAGCTATAGAAATGTCCACGAAACATGATGGTATAGCTGAGAAATATTTCAGTGAGATAAGAAAATGTAGTTCTAGGCATCATGAAAGGTATTGATTCAAAAGCACATCCTCAATTTATGCTGACAAACCCAGTGTGGGTAATATTACAGAAATCAGAACCCTCTATCTGTCCCCAGTTCCAAGTCTAAGCTCACACATCCTAAATGACTAGGAAACCTAATGCTTCTCTGTAACAGAAAAAAAAGTTAGACATCATCTTGGACTCAGGAACAGTGGTATTCCCAAAAGCTAGCTTTAGCTGTTCTGATTATGCTCCCTTTATAGTCAATAGAAAGCTTCTCTGAGAAGAGGTTCAGAATTACTAAGATAGGTTTCTGCTCTGAGTTGCCTGCGAAAGGAGCCTATCCTTCTCCTTTATCTGCACAGGAAGCTTATGGAGTTTTAGGAGTGAGCTTTAATATTTTCTATAATGACGCTGGTACAAAATGTAGTAGTATGCTAATGATGTTTGACGGGACATGGAATTGGGACATTTAAAAAGTAGGATTAATTTCTATACAGGGAAAATGGAATTATTTAGCCTGAGTAGTAGAAACGAGAGCAAATCTAATGCTACACAATGCAGAGATGAATTTAAAATAAAATTATAAGAATTTCCTTTGTAAACGGTGGGTTCATCAATTGCAGATGACAAAAGAATAAATATCCAGTGTTTTAGTCAACAGCAGGGCGCCTATGAGCCAAACTGTAATCCAGCTATGAAAACACTGGTGCAAGTGTAACCCTAGAATGTACCTGACATATTGCTAGTGAAGGAAGCATTAATATTGGTATATAAGGCAATGATGAGAGCTATTCTGAACTGTTATACTCAAAAGATGAATTAGCATAAAAAACTATATAAAGTCTCTTAAAATGATCAAGACTACTGGGAACCTGGCTTTAAAAAGGGCAGCAAAACAGATTGAGAGGCAATAGGATTGTTACCTATAAATACAAATTTTGGTGGAGAACCACGTAGGAAAAAAAGGTATTTGAGCTGAAGAACAATATTGTAACAAGAATAAATGTGAATAGAATCACCATGAATTAGTATGAGTCAAAGGTCTGAAGAAAGTTTCTAAGCCTGTAAAGACTGGGATTCTAGGCAGCCTTCTAATGTGAGTGAATAGCAGTTTAAACAAGCATGACATATTTCAAGATTATATTAGCTAAGATCGTGAAAATTATTGTAGGCAGTGATTCCCAAGAATGTAAGAGAATGGGTGCAGCACAACAGGAAATCCTTTTCAGAGAATAAACTTGAAAAATATAAAGGTTTGGAAAGTGAGTGAGTGGCTTCACTTGTATAGGTACCACTAGGTTCACTACTGCCAAAAATCTCAACAACTCAAGTGCTAAGAAATTGAGTTTCTAAGATACATACATTATCTTACAGCCTTGAAACAAACTGCTGACACATTATATTCCATGGAACTTCAAAAAGCTCTTAATTAAATTTTAAATTTCATTAGCAGTCTTGAAACAAATATCTTCCTCTGCCCCATCATTTCTTCTTTTAAGAGGGAAAGTGTCTGAGAGAGACCCATCTTTAGTGACCCAGTCTTTCTCTATTTGCTGCATGTTTTGCAATACTAGCAGTATATTAACTTGTCTTTGCAATAAAACATAATAAAATACATTTTTATTTCCATTTTATTTTAGATTTGATTTATTCTTCACAATGCAATTTGAAGTTAAACTGATATTACTTTTGTCCTACTATCTATTTTTTTACGTATTTCATTAATTTAAACATAGTGATATAATAATATTTGAGTTGGTTTTGGTTATCTATAGAAGCAAGAATAGGTCATAAGCATTAATAAGCTTCATATGGACATCATATAAATAAAACTCTCAATTGGAATTCATTACTTTCCTTTAGTTCAGAGTCTTTGTACAGAAATTATGCTTGTTTTGTCCCTAAGCAAGTGTTCTTGAAATAAAATGCAGAGATCATTCATTGTATCATTCATTGATCTCACGTTGTATTCATATACCAAAATGGATATAGAAGCAACGATGTTCGAGGAAGCCACTATCTTTCAGAGTTATCTGCTGGCATTGGACTCAGAACAAACTAGATCACAGATCACAGATCACAGAATCACTACGTTGGAAAGGACCTT
>NW_010539022.1:0-329 GCF_000687285.1 Phaethon lepturus
CTGCGGGGGGACGGTCTGCACTCCGCGCTAGACCGGCCTGCGCGGGTGAAAGAGGCTCAGCCGGGCACACCCACTTGGAAACCCTCTGAAGAAAGAGCAGGGCAGGTTTTGCCTTCCAATTAGGTTTTCTTTGCTCTTTTTTTTCTTTTTTTTTTTTTCAGATGCGTTACTGTTCCTGTAGAGACATTGTTGCTTCACCTCAGACCTATGTGATTCTGGTGGAAGGATCATGACCGAAGTCCTGTTCTCTGCTGCTTTGAATGGAACTGAACCCAACCTGTTAACCAGCAGTGGCTGGTCTGCGGGGAACCCCACCACCAAATGCTCCC
>NW_010539022.1:547-856 GCF_000687285.1 Phaethon lepturus
CTGCGGGGGGACGGTCTGCACTCCGCGCTAGACCGGCCTGCGCGGGTGAAAGAGGCTCAGCCGGGCACACCCACTTGGCAACCCTCTGAAGAAAGAGCAGGGCAGGTTTTGCCTTCCAATTAGGTTTTCTTTGCTCTTTTTTTTCTTTTTTTTTTTTCAGATGCGTTACTGTTCCTGTAGAGACATTGTTGCTTCACCTCAGACCTATGTGATTCTGGTGGAAGGATCATGACCGAAGTCCTGTTCTCTGCTGCTTTGAATGGAACTGAACCCAACCTGTTAACCAGCAGTGGCTGGGCTGCGGGGAAA
>NW_010539022.1:887-3063 GCF_000687285.1 Phaethon lepturus
GTTCCCTGACCAAAACTGGCTTCCAGTTCTATTACCTGCCCACTGTCTACATTCTGGTCTTCATCACTGGGTTTCTGGGAAACAGCGTGGCCATCTGGATGTTTGTCTTCCACATGAGGCCTTGGAGCGGCATCTCTGTTTACATGTTCAACTTGGCACTAGCTGATTTCTTGTATGTCTTGACTCTGCCTGCCCTCATCTTTTACTACTTCAATAAAACAGACTGGATTTTCGGAGATATCATGTGCAAGCTGCAGAGGTTCATCTTCCACGTGAACCTGTATGGCAGTATTTTGTTTCTAACTTGCATAAGCGTGCACAGGTACACGGGAGTGGTGCACCCCTTGAAGTCACTGGGGAGGCTGAAGAAGAAGAACGCGGTGTACATCAGCACCCTGGTCTGGATCATTGTGGTGGCCGTGATTTCTCCAATACTCTTCTACTCGGGAACGGGGATAAGGAAAAATAAAACCACGACGTGCTACGACACAACAGCCGATGATTACCTGAGAAGTTACTTCATCTACAGCATGTGCACCACAGTGCTCATGTTCTGCATCCCATTCATACTGATTCTCGGTTGCTACGGGCTAATTGTGAAAGCTTTGATTTACAAAGATTTGGACAATTCTCCTCTCAGGAGAAAGTCGATTTACCTGGTTATTATTGTGTTGACGGTCTTTGCTGTGTCTTACCTTCCCTTCCACGTGATGAAGACCTTAAATCTAAGAGCCAGGGTGGATTTTCAGACTCCACAAATGTGTGCCTTCAACGATAAGGTTTATGCCACTTACCAAGTGACGAGGGGTCTGGCCAGCCTCAACAGCTGCGTCGACCCTATCCTTTACTTTCTGGCAGGTGATACCTTTCGAAGGCGGCTTTCCAGGGCGACCAGGAAATCATCCAGAAGGAGCGAACACAACGTGCAGTCCAAAAGCGAGGAAATGACTCTCAATATTTTAGCCGAGTATAAACAGAACGGAGATACGAGTTTGTGAACAAATGCAAAAGATTTGGGAACAGTTTGAAAAAATCCTCTGCTTTGAGACAGTAGGACACTGTAGTGCTACAAGTGTGTGAGGAAAATCTACCAGTCTCAAATTCGTTTTAGGTAAAGCCTCATTTTCTGATCTTACGAAAAGCTTAACAAAGTCAGCAGAAGAATTTTAATGGAAAATAACGTGTCAAAAATCAGCTTTCCTTCTCCTTGCAATATTCCCATTTCTTTCCGACTTGTGTCAGATAAAGTAAAATGAAGTAAATCCCCTAAAGGAAGAAAGTGATCCAAGTGCTCCTGTTCTAATGACTTAGTCTCCCACATTCAAAAATGTTCTGAATCAGCCTCTCTTTAAAAATAGGAGATAAAAGTAAGAAAGCGCAGTATCTTCTCTTCTGAGGCTCAGTCCACATACCTAGCCTTTTGCTCACTCGCCGTTGTAAACAAGTGTTTAAATCAAAGTCATGATGCAGTTATCTCACCTTTACAGTTTTATTATTTCTTTATCTAATTCTAGTGTTGATAATTATTTGATAGTTCAGTAGCATTTATGATCCAGTCTTCTTTGAGTGCCGGTGTTTTACAAAAGGTAGGCTTACTGATGTGTGCATGATGATGCTTTCAGATTGCGATGGTTGTTCATGAAAAACCTGGACCCCCCCCTTAAAGGCAAATTGGCTTCCAGGTGAGCTGACGCCTCAGCCCCTGGCAGATAAGGAGGTCTCTCTGGGAGCCGGTCCAGCAGGCGCCAGCTTTGCACGTGCACGTAGCGGCGCGTTTCGGGAACAGATGTCGGTGTACAAATGCGTGCGGAGGCGATTTGGTTCTGAGCAGCCGATGGTCCGATCCTGCCTTCCGTGCTGAGGAAAACCTGCGCGTTGTCCGCGGGACGTGGCTGAGCGTGGACCGGGCTCGAACCGGGGCGCGCGGGGTGGGGGCTGCCGTTCCCGAGGCTGACCAGCATCCTGCTGCAGCGCAAACGCTCGACTGCCAGTGTTGGGAGCCTTGCTGGAATTCTTTACGGGTAAAACATGAGAAACGTGTGTGCTGAAAATAACTGTACCTTTCAGACAAGTAAAAATACAGTTGCTCGAGTTACCTGCGTTTTCGTTTGGTACGAGAACGTTTCTGTTCCGGGCAATCTTTAGAGATAACATTGTAAGAGTTGTTTCCCAAGAA
>NW_010539023.1:0-375 GCF_000687285.1 Phaethon lepturus
CCCGCCGCGACGTGCCTGGGTCCACACTCGACGTCCATGGTCGCCCCGTTGGCCGGGGACACCCCGTAACCACAAACGCCCTGTTGGCTGCGGACACCCCACCGGCCACGAACACCCCACAACCACCTCGTTAGCTGGGGGCACCCCAAAACCACTGCATTGAACTGGGTTACCCCACAACCACCCCTTGACTTGGGACACCCCACGACCACCTCATTGATGAGGTACACCCCACAACCACCCCGTTGACCTGGGACACCCCACAACCACCCCGTTGACTGCGGACACCCCAAACCCACCCCGTTGACTGCGGACACCCCACAACCACCTCATCGACCTGGGATGCCCCACAACCGCAACCTGTTGGCTGGATAC
>NW_010539023.1:583-857 GCF_000687285.1 Phaethon lepturus
CCCTACAACTGCAGCCTGTTGGCTGGATCCCCCCCACAACCGCCCCGTTGACCGTGGACACCCCACATCCACAATCTGTTGGCTGGAGACACCCCACAACCGCCCCGTTGACCATGGAGACCCCACACCCACAACCTGTTGGCTGGAGACGCCCCAAACCCACCCCGTTGACCGTGGACATCCCACGCCCGCCCTGTTGACTGTGGACACCCCACAACCGCCCAATCGACCTGGGACACCCCACAACCGCCCTGTGGACCGCGGACACCCCACA
>NW_010539023.1:1135-1423 GCF_000687285.1 Phaethon lepturus
CCCACCCGGTTGGCCGTGGACACCCCACGCCCGCCCCGTCGACCGCCGCACTCACGTTGACGACCTTCTGGAAGTCCTCCAGCTCGTGCACCTTGTCCTTCTTGCCGTTGTAGGTCTTGACGGCGATGCCCACGCCGGCGCAGTTCACCGCCAGGTCCAGCCGCCCAAACTCCTTCTGGGCCAAGGCCAGGGCGGCCCCCACCTCCTCGCTCGACGTCACCTGGGGGGGGTCGAGGTGGACCCTCGCGTCACGCCAAGAGGCCGGCGGCGGAGGAAAAGGGCCAAACC
>NW_010539024.1:0-218 GCF_000687285.1 Phaethon lepturus
TTTTTTTTTTTTTTAATTAAGGGGGAAAAAAATAGGAAGGACAAAAAAGGAAAACCGGACCCCAGGTTTCGTGCTTCTTGTGCCCTCGCACGCCGCAGAATCGACAGCAGAGAACGGGCGGAGGGGGGTGAACCCAACTCCTTTCTCCCCTGATCCGCACCCCTCCTGCCGCGGGGCTGGACAGGCTGCTCACCCCGCCCCGGCCGGGGAGGACACCC
>NW_010539024.1:310-1528 GCF_000687285.1 Phaethon lepturus
TCCGTCCGCATGCCCAGCCAGCCGCCTCTGTCCCTCAGGCTTTTCTCAAGCCTTCAGAGAGCCTCCCCAAACTCCATCCTATTCTCAAAGTCCATCCTATCCCCAAATTCCACTCTACCCTCAAACGCCCCCGGCCCTGCCTAAAAGTTTCTGGAGGGCCCGCATCAACTGCAGCCTCGGATGGAGTGAAAGCAATCGCTTTGAGTGGTAGGAAAAAAAAGAAAAAAAAATCATCTTTACAGAGACAAAGACTGTTTGTCAAGGAGGTTGGTGCGATTCAAAAAAAAAAAAAAAAAAAAAAAAAAAAGAGTGACACCTCTAAGCTGTTAGCAACTCCACGGCCACTTCTGTTTACTGCTCGGCAAATCTCTGCCTTTGTTTGCAATTCAGAGAGATAACACGGTTCTTCTCGGCCACTGTTTTGAGCTTGGCTGAACAGAACTAGCTCGCCTGTTTGTAGTCGAAACATACATGTATTTTTTTTATTTGGTAGTAAATAGAGGCTTGCTGTGTATAGCAAACAGCGGAGGGGAAGATATAAACTTCCCGGCCACCAGATTTGGGGATTCAGAAGAGTTTTGCCTCTCGGAAGGCTGGAGTAGGGACCGGGGTGCGCAGTTCGGCCCCTCCAGCAGCCACACGCTCCCGGAAAGCAAGTTTGGGAGGTTGGTAATTTTTAAAATTATCGTTATGGTTTTTTAATTTTTTTTTTTTTTGTGCATCCAAAGACTTGCAAATTTTCTGTTGCGGGTTGGTGGGAAACATTTGATTCTGCTGGCAGGGGCTGCTCCGTGCAGGGTGGGCGGCAGAGGTGGGGACACCCGGTGGGGACACCCGGTGGGGACACTCGGTCCTGTTCCCCACTCCGGGGGAATTATCCCGCTTTAAGAGAGCGGTGGAAATAGGTGTTGGGTTTGGGGGTTTTTGTTTGTTGGGTTGTTTTTTTTTTTTTCAAATATGCTGCAAGTGTCTCTGTAATAATCACTTTACTCTATCGACTTGGTATAGTGTGCTAACGGAATGAGAAGACCATTAAGAGCATTAACAGATTGGTACAGCATAATGCTTCAGTTCATATTGATCGCGAAACGTCTGTAAAATATTGTTTCAAATGAATCTATTGTTCCTGCGCTCTTTCGGCGGTGTTGATGACCTTGGTTTGTTCTCCCGCATCCAAATTATCCTCTCGCCTCTCCCATCGGATTGGGAACCGGGAAG
>NW_010539024.1:1568-1874 GCF_000687285.1 Phaethon lepturus
GCCGCCCCGGTGGATTTGGGAGCGGGGAGGCGGGCCCCGCCGTCTTCGCCGCTCCGGGCCGCCCTCGCGGATCCGCGCCTGCCCGAAAGCGTGGTCTGAGGGGTCGGAGTCACCTCAAAAATGTGGGAAAAACAAAGAAACGAAAAGAAAAGGCAAAGGGAGCGGCCTCGGTCGAGGCTCCCCCCGCTTCGCACCGTGCGCGGGTGCCGGGGGTGGGCGCTCGGGGCAGCTAAAACCACCTCCCCGGCACCGCATCCCCCGGTTAAACCGGCAAAGTTGCCCAACGGAGAGGTGTAAAGCTGTTTT
>NW_010539025.1:0-287 GCF_000687285.1 Phaethon lepturus
GCCACGGGGACTTCGTGCTGTGCTGTGACCCCCCTGGCAGCCCAGCAGCCCCCATGAGTAGGGACTGGGGGGCATCATCCTCGTGCCATCCTGAGTGGGGGGAAATAACCCAATCCAAGCGCCCTGAGCAGGGTCCAGAGGGGAAAAACAGCAGGAGGAGTAATGGGGAGTGAGGATTTCTCCCTCCATGTGGAGGATGCTTTATGCCTGTATGAGCTGGCTTCAAACCAGCGCAGCCTGGCCGGGGGGACCCCACGTCGGGTGGGCTGGGCCGCCGAGACCCTCGC
>NW_010539025.1:386-1601 GCF_000687285.1 Phaethon lepturus
TCGGGGTGGCAGGGCCAGGCGCAGTAGCTGTGCCCAGCTGCGTGGGACCGTGCAGGGTCCAGCCCTCCATCAGACACCATTTTGGGTGGAAATCCCCGCTGCGTTCCTCGCTGTTGGCTGGGAAAGGGGAGCTGACGAGCGTGGGTCACCCCACTGCCACCTCCGACCCCAGCCGCATTGGCCCTGGGGATGAGAGGGGACCCCCACCAGCCCGACCTGCTCCCACGAGCTCTGCAGAGGCTTTGGCCCCCCCGCTGGAAAGGAGGCTTTGGGGGTGCAGTGTGGGGCCAAACCCAGCTCAAAACCAGCCCTGGGAGGTGTCAAGCCCAGAGACTCAAGGGCTGAAACCCCTTCCTGGCCCTTAGCACGGCGAGGCTGGTGGGTGCTGGGTGCACGGGAGCCCTTCCCCGGAGCATCCCTGCCCTGGTCCTGCATGGCCGTGCCATGAGCCACATCCTCCAGGGAAGTGACTCCCCATCCCCACATTTCTTGGGCGAAAACAATCCATTTTGCAAATAGGGACGTTGCTGGCGCGGTCGGCCGGGGCGTTCAAGTGCCCGGCTAAAATAACAGCGTCGGGATCTGCCCCCTTCCTCCCCATCGCCTTGGCGGGGCGGACTAGGAAGAATGCGAGTTGGCTATCCATCAGGGAGACAGAGCAACAGCCAGCCGAAGAAAGAGGGGCATTTTAGGAGGAAAGCCAGGGAAATTTGATCATTAAGAAATCCTCCTGGCTGTCTGGGGGAATTTAATTAAATTGCTGGAAAGGGCTGTAAGCACATCTGGATCCAATATGTGCAGCTTTGATTTTTTTCTTTCTTTCTTTCTTTCTTTTTTTTTTTTTTTTTAGTTCACTCTTTTCCCATCTCGCTGTTGAAGGAGGGGGGGAATAAAAGGGAAATAGCAGAGCCACGGAGTATTGGTTCATCTGGGACTGGGATTCCTGGCAGGGAAAGAAAGAGAGAGAGAGAAAGAAAGAGGCAGAAACAGAGGGAATAAGAAAGCTGGGAGAAAAACCTTCACCAAGGGCCTGGCCGGGGTGTTTTATAATGCCACCGACCGCAGCGACAAGGAGCCAGGAGGGAGCAGGGGGAGCTGTGAGAGCTGGAGGGGAGAGGAGGAGGAGAGGAGCTAGCCCAGGGCACGCTGCGCTGTCGGGGCCTGGTAGGGATGGAGGGAGAAATGGGAATTGTTCAGGGGAATGAGAAATAACAT
>NW_010539026.1:0-227 GCF_000687285.1 Phaethon lepturus
GTGCGGGGTGGCATCGCATCTGCCGCGGGAAAGTTTCCGTGGGGAAAGTGCCGTGTGCGGTGTGCCTGTCCCGGGCGCGCTGGCGGGGTCCAGCCGGGCTGGCCCCTCCCTTTGGCAAAATTAAATGCCCCCCACTCTCACCCATTTCGGTGGGGTTGGCAGGTTCCTGAGGTTGGGGGTTCATTTAGGCTAGGCTGGCACAGGGGCTGCGATGGGACCGGGCAGCG
>NW_010539026.1:680-12844 GCF_000687285.1 Phaethon lepturus
GTTTGGTCAAGGAAAAACTTCCAGTAAGACCAGTGGGATTTTTGAATGGGCGAAGGATGCTGGTGAGAGCAGAGGTTGTCTGGTGTGCCCGGAGAGCCCCGCTGCTGCGGCAGCCCTGTGCCGCTTGTTTCCCTTGAGCGTGCGGAACCAGGGGGGAAACGATAAATTGACGGCTGAGCGGCCACACAGGACTGCTTTTACGAAGAGTTGTGCGGTGGTTGTTTTCCTCTCTGGTCACCGGCCTGATTTGTCAAGTAACAAGCATGCTCATCCAGAAACTTTCCTCCGTGCTCCTTAACTGTCTACAGGATGGCAGTTTACTTTCACTCAAGTGACTCAGACATAATTAGCGGTTATAAGCCTCACAGCCCGCAGAGGAACTTTAATCTTTTCACGGCACTAAATCTCCAGAAGGGCTGTAGGGTTCCCTCGGACGGGGCACGGCGAGCCTGAGCATTCAGCTCAACAAGTGGCCGCCTCTTGAGGTGGAAAATTCTCTCTCTCTTACCCCGGTGTGAAATGTTAATTTGTGTCCCACCGTGGGTTTAGTTTGTTTGGTGATACTAAATAATTAGTGTTCACAGTTTCCAGACCCAGCCAGCTCAGCCGCTGATCCGTGTCTGATTCCGCGAGCTGTCAGCTGGCGGAGGGCCCGATCCTGCATACATTTCTGTAGATGAATATGGACGCGGAGTTGCTCTGCAGGGATGGCCTGGAAACAGGAGTATTTGGAGGACGTAAGTGCCAAGCTGTGCACTGTCTCGCTGAACATGTGAAAACGAAGATTTTCCAGAACCAGATATCTGACACCAGGCTAATTCCCCCAAGCTGGCAGCACTTCTGTGCCCTGCTCCAAAGCCTGGAGATGATAGACTTGCCTAAAATTGCTTTCCCTCCCAAATAAAGGTGCCGCCCTGCATGTGTGCAGGGTTGAACCCACAGACTAGACTTTGCAGAATTATGGCTATTGCCCCATTTTCTAGCCTAGAGCATGGAAGAGCACTTGAAGCAGTTGTTATTTCATCATAGGCAGTAATGTTGTCTACAGTTAAAATTACCTAGTGCTTTCCAGTACAAAGCTCTGCTTTCAGGTGCTTGTGCATTTGCTAAGCTTAAAACTAGGCTGACATTTTCCATGTTGCACGTTTACTGAAGACAGACTCTTTGGGAAGTTTCATATGAAATGGTTCAGCTATTTCTGAGAACGTGGCTAGAGGGAAATGTATTCTTTGGCCACGTATCTGATGAAGATGGTTTAGGCATACATCATCCTGCATTAGGAGACCTTGATATTTCTTTTTCTGTGAATGTGCATTTTTTGGCTATGTTGAGAAACACTTTCATTGAGACTGCTGAATTCTTGTGGCTTTGTGTTTTGGAGCAGGAAAAAGACACTTGGCGTGGGAACAATCTTGTGATGGGAGTGTGCCTTATGTTGAGCCTACAAAAAGCTTCCAGAACTTGTCTCAATTATCATTTTGCCACAACGCTCAGGTTGCGCGCTCTCGGTGAAGGGATGTTGAGGGCTTGAATATTGCACTCACTCACTGAAGACAGTCTCAGCATGGAGCACACCAAACACCCCAGCGTTGTTAGCAGATCAGCAACTTCTCATCTTCCTGGGAAGCATGAGAGCTCTTCAGCTGGTGGCTGAAGGGCTCAGTGGATTTTCTCCCGCAGTTTTTCTTCCCTGATGTTACTGCTACAGTGAGCACTGTAAGAAGGGAGCATTGAAGACTCTCAGCTGTGTCTTTGGTGGCAGGGTGTGCCTGCTGATACAGAGGCAGGGTGGAGAAGGAGGAGGAAACTGCCTAATTCACATACATGGTGATAAGCAATGGTGGGGCTAGAATGGAGAAGGAGTATTGGTGATGGAGGCATGGGGAAAGTGAAGAGCAGGGACCTCAAATTAAGTCAAAGGACTTGATGGGATCATAGATGACAAAGCTTGGGAACAAGGTGCAGGGAACGGTAGATAGAGGTGGAAAACCCAGACCAAGAGAAGGAATGGTGGGCAGAAAAAGGTGATGAGAGACTTGTGATGGACAGGGACAGGAGATCTGAGCCTACAAAAGCAGTGGTTTCCAGTCTTTCAATGATCACGTCATGGTGCTACCATGTTTTCATCCTTCTCATCTTCCTCTTCACACTACCTACTGTGTTCTTCAGCTTTTGCCTCTGCTTCTTTGCCCCTCCGCTGGTCCCTTCACAGAAATTGTTGCTGTCTCCATGCCATGAGGAGCAACTGTTGTTGCTCCAGTCGTGAACCTTGGACCTGGAGAGGAGCTATCTCCATTGTGGAGCCTGGGCTCTGGAGTCACGCTGAGCCCATGTGGCTGTTCTCCTCCTTATCCTGTACCCCACCATCAGACAGTACCCCAAGGAGCAGGACCTGGCACCAGGGGCAGTCTCAAGCCTCCATGTCTGCCCTGCTATGTCTGCCCACCTTCTCCTAGCACTAGGTTTGCCATGGACAGCATAGGAATGCTGTATGCCCCAATTAAGTCTCACACTATTTTTTTATGCTGCGGCCTTAAAGGACTCAACCCAGTTGTTGACTGCTGCGGTAGGCTAGGGTGAGTTTTCCACTTTTTAAACTGGAGGAAGAATTTACAGCTCAGTGTATTAACAATACATCAAAATAGCGAAGCCCTGTGGAAAAAACAGCATGTAATCATGTAACTGATGTTGCATTGTAATAAGTTCATATAAGGAAGGAAAATCAAGATCAACAGCTGATAGTTTTGATTTCTAGCTCTAGCATTCTTTAAGGATAGGATGTTTTGTGCAACAAATATAACGATTTAAATAATCATTGCCTGTGTTCAGCCGTAAGTTTTGAGCCATCGGATTACTCACCTCACTATACAATTGATGATTGTAAATATCATACAGTTGAAAATGACAGTCAAATGTGTGTTTTATATGCACCTCATTGCTTTGGTTTCTATGCTGGACAGTACAGAATTTAAGTAACTTTCATTTGTGTTTATAGTTTTGCTTTCAGGCTCTTAGGGCAGATGCACTTGAGTTACAGATTTTGTAGGGGGATCTGTGTAGAAACCAGTCATTTTCTTACATTTGGCTTAGCTTTCTGTTGATCCTTGATCTTATTAAAACTTGTTTTTGAAAAACTAGGCTGAGGCCATGCAAATATCTGTATTTTAGGTAATCTAATTCAGTCAGAAATTAGCATCGGCTGATAGGGTGACTTTATGAGACTCATTACTGAAGTTTGAAAGGGAGACACCACTACTTAAATAGTATTTAATCAGAATGCATAGATGGTGGTGGATTTGTTTATGTAGCAGTGCTTTTGTTATTTCACAGTTTTTTGGGAGGGACTAAAGCCATTACTCTTTGTTGTAACCTGCTATGGGCCACACAGGATGTGTATACACCAGTACACCACCAGCTGAATTCAGAAATACAAGAGTTGCAGGCAGGAAAGACATGGAGGTGAAAAGGGATGTGGTCCTGCAGGCTTGTGTTCTGAGTAAGCAGCTAAGAAAGTGCAGACATGGTTTACTCTCTGCTCCTTGCATTTATCTTGCGGCAGCTCAGGGATGTCGGAGATTAGGCTGAGGGACTTGGGGGCATGGCTTTCTTGGACTTGTGCACATAAATTCAGTGCACATTTTGGGGAGGTGGCGGGGTAAGTACTGGTTTTTATGCTTCTCTTTCTGTGTCTCTTCGCCCTGAAGGCAAACCATGAAGCACAACCCAGTCCAACCAAAATGTGGTCTTTAATTACACTTCAGTAAAGACATTTCTGTTCCTTTATCCAAGGACCATGGGAGAGATCAGTGTTTCTTGCATGCTGCCTGCCACACTTGGGAGGAACAGCCTTATGCACCCCCAATGCTAGTTTTATTCCTGCTTCAATCTGAAGCTTCACCTGTGGCTTCAGAAAATTAAAACTCTTGCAAAAGTTAAGTCACTGGTGAGCTTGCACCTTTGTAGTGAAAAATAGTATAATGTAATGATAGTATAAAAATATAGTATAAAATAGTATAAAAATATAATGTAATAATAGTATAAAAATAGGAAATAGTATTGCCACATGCTTTGCCCCATACTCTGTCAGTACCTGCCTGCTGTTCCTTGTCCTCTCTTCTGCCTGCAAGCTCTCTGAGGTAACGCCATCTCTTCTGTGCCTGTGGTAGCATGGTAGCATGTGCCATTCTGTGGTAGCATGCCCAGGGCTCCAAGGTACTCCAAAAATGACCATGTAAATGGTGGGAACAGGGAGGTTATCTCGCCTTCTCCTGCTTGGGCACAAGTACGTGTAAAACAGCTGGTCTTTTGCTGGCCTGATTATGACAGAAGGTGTTTTTCATCTGTTTTACCACTGTTCTTAGGCATATGTGCATAAAATAGAAGATTTCTAGTCAAGTGAAATTATGATATGGGAAAAAATGCAAAGGATGTGTATGTACATTTGAGACCAGAATGGAAATTTGGAAGTTCAGGTATGAAACCTCTTTGTCATTTCAAAACATACAAGAAGTGCAAGCATGACAGAGCATCATCTACTGGGACATTTCAATTACCCTTTCTCTTTGAGTATCTTCATGTCAGATGAATGTAATATGTATGTCAGGTTGAAAGTTAATAGAAAGAAGTATATGCATAATCATATATAAGTATATATATAATTGTAGAAATTCATTGCTGCAGGTCACTGAAGATGTAGAAGCTTGGACAAAATCTTCCATAGGCAACTCAAAAAAAATCAGTGCAATGTTCAGATGTGAGCTTAAAAAAAAAAGGCAAATAGAACATTTGGGTTTATTTAAAAAAGGATGGAAAACAATAAATTTCACTGCATAAACAATGGTGTGCCCACATCTTCAGTGTCGTGTGTTGTTGATTCCTTCACCTCAGAGGTGTATAGTGGCGGGGGAGGCAGCAAAGGGGATCGGAGGAACAGAGCGGCTCCTGCCTGAGGAGGGACGACGCTGATAAAGCGATGCAACAGAAATCTGTGGAATTAAGCAAAGCATGGAGAAGGCAAACTGGGAATGACTGTTCACAGTGACGGCAGCGGAGGCCGTCGGGTGAAACAGGCAGTCGTGGGGATGGAAACAAAAGGAGGTGGCTCTTCACGTGGCGTGGTCGGGCTGCCGAGCTCCTCACCACAGGATGTGGGTGCTGAGAGGTTACATCAGCTAATGAGGTGATGGATGAGTTCATGGAAGAGAAATCCATCAAGGGGTATTAAATACAAAACCACTGCCTCTGGCTTAGGAAGTTTTGAGCTGCAAATTCTTGGAAGCTCAGTGAGTCTCCTGAGGAAGTATCACCGTTGGTTTGCCTTGTTCTTGCACTCGCCCCTCAGCACCCGTGTCTGGCCACGACTGGGAGGAGGTGCTGAGCCAAGTGGTCCCCTGGCTGTGTCTGCTCTGTGAAATGAAGGGGGTCGGTGTCTGGCCCCCCTTAGGCTCCCACAGCCACGGGGCTTCCGGTGGCTTGCACCTTCACTGCCCGGGGCTGGCCCCGTGATAGCACTCTGCCGTGGGAAGACCTGGTTGGGAGAAGCCAGCTGAAGGGCTCCACAGCAGAGCCGGGCCGTGAGCTAAAACTTCAGCAGTGCCACAGAAAGCCCGGTGCGGTGTCCGGGCTCACTCCCTGGTGTCCTGCCATGGAGCCGTGCTGGCACGGCGAGGATAGACAGCCTTGTCTTCTTGGGCCCCAGCAGGGTCGGAAAGCAATCCCCTCCAGGGACAGCAAGGTGCAAGGCCTGGGTGAAGGAGCCTCCACTGAGAGACTGCAGTATTGCGACGCGCCTGCCCTGCTCGCGCGGGCTTCCCCGGCCTTTGCTGCTGCTCGGTGTCAGGGGGAGGATTTGGGGCAGGGTGGTCGTCTTCCCTGACCTGGTGTTGCTGCAGTTACAGTTTTATGTCTGTGCGAGACCAGGCTTTGAAATTCTGAACTGAGAACGTGCAGATGCGCTGGAAATTAATTTTCTTCAGCTACCCACTGCGCTTGAGCACCGGTTAGAACAACAGCGGTGCGCTGGCTGCTGTTTACTAAACCAGACAATTTGCTTAATCATCTGAAAGGCAGATTTTAAAGCCCCAGATCGTACTTACCACGGCTGTGCTAAACCAAAGCCTGTGTATTGCTGTTCACGTAAGCGGCGGTCAAAGCAGAGTGTACTCAAACGTGGCTCACGCCGAGGGTGTTCGCTAGCTTTTAGGTGAGATCTACTGCCATGAAAACGACGGCAGCAATCCCAAACTCAGCAGCGCGTAGCCGATCATTTCTTAAAATTTCTGGATGCTCACTGGTACAGAAACTCCCGGGCAGCACGTCAGCGAGCTAACCACTGCCGAGCCGCGCTGTCGGGCCACCTTATGTAACGCAATGGCAGGCCCTGGCACTGCCTGCGCGCGCCAGGTTGCATAAGCAGCCCAGGGAAGCAAGCGGAGCTCCCGGCGCCCTCCGGAATCTCGCACGTCGCGTTTGATCTCATTTAACGTTATTTAATAAGTGACGTTAACCTCTCCCCCCGCCCCCGGGCCGTCTCGCGGCAGCGATACTGATTCGATTTCGCGCGCAGACCTCGCTTTTTAGAGAAGTCATCAAACTTTTCAGTCAATTGAGCAGTCTGATGTCCGGGTAGCCTTGAATTTTCTGTAATCAGCACTCAATACAGTTAAAAATAAAAACACATTAAAAACAAAACCTTGAACGGGAAAATACTTGTTCTTCATTCTCGGTTCCCATTTAGTACCCATACTTAAAGTTCATCACTATGGTTTGTTCTATCTTAGGAAAAACAATTTATTATTCAAGCAACTCTTTTTTTTTTTCTTCTCTTTAAAAATAGACAGTACTGTTCAATCATTGGGAAGAAAACCAGCACGAGAAAATCGTAATCAACTTTAACAAGCTTACAGATGGCAATGAATTTATTTAAGCATAATTTTAGCTCTGCAAACAATAATAATTGTGTTTGATTATTATTATCATTTTGTCATTGATGAGCAGAACCAGACTGTTTTTCCCTCGATCCCCTCTGTTAGGTGTGTCAAATTTTTAAACTGGAGAGCAATTTTAATAAGGCAGTTCCCACCTGTAATCTTTAAATCAACAGGTGGATGTAACTGTGCAAAACCTGAGAATTACTGTTTATCTGATTGGGTCAATGGCTGAATGAATCCGACTTTGAGCGTGTCCTATGCTTATTGTTTTGGGTGGGACACCTCTGATGTCATGGAGAGTTGACATGGTATTTGCCATGCTATGGGTAAGAACGGTATGCTTGCAAAATCTTGTCAACAAGAAGTATTATTGCTGCATGCAACGTGGTCAGCTGGGGGTGGGATATTTTTCTGCTATTCCTAGTCCTCATACAAAATATCTGCCTCGGTGTTTTTACTGGTAATTCTACAGATTTTACGTGTCGTACTTTGTCTGTTCCTGGTTTTGACATCTAAAACAGTAAAAGGTTTTAAATTGGAGGCTTTGCATTAGACATACCCACATTCCAATTACACTTTCAGTGAGAGGTCCTTTAATTTATGATTTATGAAGGGGAAAACAGCTACATGGTTTCTACATGGACCATTAAGGCCACTACTTACTTAGGCAGAATCTTCGTCCTGTTCGTCAGATGAGCATTGAGTTTTTTTAATTTGCTTTATCTTTTGTTACCAAGCTGAGAAGAGTATTTTATTCTCCAACCTACTTATCTTAGGCTTCCGTTTCAATATATTACTACAATATTTGGGAAAGGTACTTTCACACAAACAGTCTAACCAAACAATAGTTCTGTGAACCAGATGGGTGCATTTCCAACAATTTCAGCAAGAGCAATACTGATAATAAATGAATAGGTCACTCATATTCACTCCTGGGTTTACTTGTTTTTATAAGAAGGGCTGAAGAATCTTGCTTGGTTTATGGGCTGTCACTGGAGTCAATGGAAACTTTGCTGGAATAATCCTGGACCTTAAATTTGACTGTTTGCAAGGTGGCACGAATCAATTTTTAATTTTTTTTTCTTTCTTTCCAGCACAAAGGACCTTACTGTCAGCTGATGCACACTGATGTAACTCAGCTGGTAGTAGCAATTATATTTATACCGCCTGGCCCCTAATATCCATATTTCTGCAAAAATGCATCATCTTTTTCAACAACAGCATATCTTGCTGTATCTTGCTTTTATTCAAGTAGAAGAAATAAAGCTGCGTTTGGTGCCTATACTGCTGTCCTCATTAAGGCAAAACTCCCACTGAAATCAAGGAGAGTTTGGCTTGACAGGGAGTTACGGGCTTGAGCTTCTGAAAGGTCTAAACTTCCTCTGCCACTTTTTGGTTTTGAGGTTTTAGTGGGATTTTGGTTTTTTTTTATTTTATTTTATTTTTCATCTCACCTTGTATTTTAACTATTCCGCCTCTTTCTTTTTTATTTATATTTTTGAATCTTTACCTTCCTTCACAAGGATCTTTTTTACTTGTACTTCAGTTAGGCCTTAGGAGCTGCTACTTCCCTCCTTGCCCTCCCATCCTTTCTTCTCTCCTCTTACTATTTCCCTCTCTCTTTCAGTTATCCTCCTGTTATCCTCACCTTCACTGACTACAGCACTGTAAACAGTTTGTATACATCATGCATGTGTCCAGGACTTTGGTTTAGTTTGTTTAGACCCCTTCTGCTTACAGGTGCCTATATCCAGGTCCTCGCCCTAGGGCAAAGCAGCCGTTTGTAAGATTGGTTCTATAGACAGAGATTTATTTGCACAATATTCATCTCTGTAATCTTTCCTCCTCTTCTGGGCAGGATCTTAGAAGTTCCTCTGAAGTATTCATGCAGGGTTTCAGCAGTAAATTGAGTTTTGGACTGATAAAATAAATGTTTGGCGTAGGATCGCAGTGATAAAAAATACTTAAGGATTTTGAAGTCTGTGTAAAAGGGGTTTTGTTGAGGGCAACAAAACTGGAAATCTCCAAAGAAATGGGTTTTATTCATAAATCTTCTACTGTGCAATGCTACAAGCTTAGACCACAAATGTGATGCCTTTGTGCATCGCTTCTCTAATCCGTGAACTGGGGCAGCTTTACAGAAGGTCGTAGGCTGATCAACTCCGGGTGCCGTTCATAGCCAGGTATGGGAGGGGGGCACGCGGCGAGGGGCTCGGCGGGGCTAAATATGTCGCTGGCGGAAAGAAGAGCCACGGCGAAGGCTTTTTGGGGCGCTGGTCCATCTCGGTGGTGAGGCTACATTCGGCAGTACCTCGTGCACTGCGGGCGCTTCGCTTCCAGCTGTGCCACACCTGACGGCGCTGGAGCTTTGCCCGGGTGTCCCGGCTCCGTCGGTGACCTGCAGAATGCCTCGGTTCCCCCCTGCTACCTTTTAATTATTTGCATTTTTCAGATGGAAAGCGTTTTGAAAGTGCCAAGTATTGTTATTTTCTTGCAAGCTTGACTGAAATTCAAGTTCTTTTCCAGAAGACCTAATTCGTGCTTGCGACATAAATAGTAGGTGTACAGCTTCTTAATGTATAGCGTAGCATTTCAAAGCAATGTCATCAGCTTACTGTTTCTTAGCATCTGGATCCCTGCAGACATGCTTCTTAAAGTAAAAGGTGTAACGCTGAACTTGCTTATTCTCCCTTAAATAAGCAAACACATTTTCTCTTATTGTAATGGTTACAAATAATTTTTCATGGTGTCCAATTGCTTGTGACTCTGGCAAACCTAAAATGTATCAAAAACTGCAGGCTATTTATAGAGTAATTCCAGTTAAAGAGGCATTTCTTCTTCTTTAATGCAATTTCTGTTCGATTTTCTCAAAACCCGCTTCTTCCAAAGAACAATTTAAACCACATCAGAACAATCGATTTATTGTTGTCGACTGAATGTGAAATTTGATAAAGATAGCTTTTCGATTTCATTAAAAATAGATTATTTTTTGGAGGACCTAAGGAAATAACTTCAATTTTTGACTTTGAATTTCACATTTCATTTGCCCGGTCCGTAATATATATATTTGCAAAGTCCTAATCGGCATTAGACTTGGCATATTTCTCTGCTTTTTTTTTTTCTCCATGTGAAACTACTAGGGGGTCATTATGCTGGTTAATGAAAGAAGGCTGACATTCTCTGTAAGTCTCGAGTATTTAAATATTCCTCTATGCAAATTTTGCCTTTTCATGAAAAAAAAAAAAGTTTAAAGAGACCTCATAAAAGAATTTCCTTAGAAGTGTTGAAAAATACAGGTTACATTCATTCAAAATCTAGATATCCAGTGGTGGGAGGTGATGACACATTTCAAATTCGCTACTGTATAATTAAGAGGGGATTCCATGTAGGAGATATAAGCATAAAAATCGGGTACGGCTCTTCACAATGCTGCTAGTTTTGCAGCTGAATTCCTCGGTACTTTTCTTAAGAGTGTGTAATCAGTTACGCTTGTGCTGATTTAATCAATTATTCTTGTGCACAAACAAACACGCACAAACAAAACCCAGTTAATTTCAGACTGTCTTTGAAACATCAGAACTAGAGATTTCACTTACAATGAAAGAAATATTATTTTCAAGCCTCTAGAATGATTTTAAAAACGGCAAAGATATATTTGGGAAGTATCATACTTTTGGGTACTGGCAGCTGCGTATCCTTATGCAAAAGTGGATTTGGCTGAAAGACCGATTCATAAATATTGTATCTGAAGATTGCAGCAAGCTTTCGTATTTGCAAGAGATAATGTAAAACGTGCAACTTTTTTTTTCTTCACCCTAAGACGTTTCAGCTTAAACAGCTCAGTCTCCCAGATCTAATGAGTAACGGCCAACAACCAGAAGTGCCCAGGGCTTCTTGAATCGCGGGGGCCGGGGAGCGCTCTGTCCGCGGAGGAGGAGAGGTCAGCCTGCTGCGGTCAGTCTGGAAACCCTCCTGCGGCTGGCGAGGCGCGAAACGGGGTGGGGGGGGGGCCGGGAAGCGGCTTGGAGGCGGGAGATGGCAATAAAAAACCTTGACTCCTGCGCTCCGTGGCTCCCCACCTCACAGTCTAGGAGCTTCCAGGCAAGCAACAGACGGCTCCGAGCTGCATTGCTTGGAGGAGCCAAGTGGGAGATGGGAGAACCTCTCGTGTCTTTGTTAGAAAAAAATCCTTTTTTTCCCCCCCTTTTTTCTAGACCTCCTCCGCTGTGGTCTGCTGTTTGGGGAAGCGAGGGCTGTGGTGGGGGAGGTAAGACTTATCTTTGATCCGATGGCTCCTTTCGTTTTGGGCTGCTCTCCAGGAAAATCTTCTCCCTCTTGGGGACGGGACGCAGCATTTTTCACGGCAGAGGCTCTGCGAGCCAGCGTGCTCTGGAGGATCCTGAGCTCGCCTGACGTGCGCTTGACATTTTCGCGCAGATTCAGCAAAGCAGCTTTATTCAGGTAAACGCTTAGGCACATGCTTTTCATTACACATTTGCTCAGAATTTCATCTGAGTTTCTCTCCCGAATATGGAAAGACTTAAGCACATATTTAAGGGCTGAGTAGGTCCCCGGTCTGACTCACGTACGGCGTGGCGAGGATGGGTTGGATGGAAAGGGAGCGGTCATCGCGGTGGCGCGGCAGCTGGGAACTGGGACGTACTGGCTGAAAACCAGTATGCTACAAAGGGGCCTTGTCCTTTTGGGAGGCAGCTTTTTATCTGGATGTGGCTCCGAGAAGAGGAGCAGGCCTAGACTTTTTACTTTCATCTGCCCATTCATTCTCCCATTTCGCTCCCTTTTGAATTTCTCTGCGTAGGGCTTGGATGATCTGAAGTCGGTTTATAATTAAAACTCGTTTGGTTGTTCTGCAACCTCATGTTTGGCAGTTTTAAGATTTACCCATCCGGCACCCCGAAAAGAGGACAGCGTTCTTTTGCAGAATGCTTTGGGTCATCTTTGTGTAAAGGCGGTGCTGGATGCTAAGTCCTCTGAGGATTATTCAGACCGCGTCAGCCACGGAAGATTTCTGAAAATTATTAAGTACCTGTCAGAAGTGAACACATACCCGAACCTTTTGGCTCTTTCTAGCTACTTCATTCATGAAAAATGTTGGTTCGTGTGTTTGCCTGCAAAACTTAAATTGGTTCAGGCATTGATGTAACCTTTTTTGCTTCTTTTCAGGATCTGAATTACGAATGTAGATTAATGTTTTGCAACACAGAGAGGGAAAGA
>NW_010539026.1:12875-23744 GCF_000687285.1 Phaethon lepturus
GAGCTCAGAAATGCTTCTGCAGGAAGGTCATTTTGGCGAGCCAGGTCTTGTCCGCTGTTAAAGGTCTTTGCTGACAATAATACATGTAAAGGCACAGTGGTAATGTTCTCTGGCCAATACATATTTTGTATGCCATTACTTTACTGGCAAAACTAAACTGTTTTCCCCAACAGAATGAGCTATCATGGCAGAAAGTTGTTTGGGGCCAGTATACTAGAGTCGGCACAAAGATGTTTCCAACACAGGGTTCACTGGAAGTTTTTCCACATTCCTCACTGGCAGTGCCACCCAAAATTTGAGCTACAGACTACACCTGAATAGGATATGGATAATGTGTTCCAAAACCTCATCTGATGAATAGCTTTAATGGTTGCACTTCTTGCAATTTAACCAGGAGCGTGACTACAGTGGAGGTCGCATGTTTTTCAGGGATAAGGTAGGAAGTGGCTCACTTCAGGCCAGCCTTTTTTTCTGCATTTTAGTCTGGAGTTAATAACTTTTGGGATGTTTCTCCCTAGTCTTGTTTCCCAGCTAGTCTACAGGTTTCTTTTGGAGAAGTTTGTTTGATGTGAAACTCCTCTCACTACCAGAGCGCGACACCTCTTACAAGACAGTTATCTTAAAGGGCAAAGCAATAACTGGGGAGTCGTGAGACGTTTCTGGCATGAACTCAGGCAGCACTGCCCCCATACCATATTCTTCCATTTAAGACTGATTTTCCATTGCTTTATCAAATCTTACTCATTTTTGCTAAAGCCATAGTTGCAAGACTGCTTTAATCCATGGAAGTCTCTGCTGCTGCTGCTGCAAAGGATGATCCTGCCTTACTCCCAATTCTGGACACTCATTTCTGTTTTTTCCCTCATCCTGGACCAGTAGGCCAGAGCCGGAAGCTGATCTTGCTGAAGTTTAACCTTTCTGTGTGTGGATGGGTTAATTTTCAGCTGTTGTTTCCTAAGCTGATTCACTGTGCAGCCACACAAATGGTGGTGGTGGGGTCAAAGGAAGAAAGTGGGACTTGCTTTGGGTCCAGGGTGGGTTTAAGCCACTTTACTGTGTCCACTGAACATTTTCCAGGACACGCGAGTGTCATGGAGAAGAGAAGTGGGGCTGGGGTTTGTCCTGAGGGGAGCTGCTGAGAGGAGAAATGGAGGCAAGGCTGAGGCTGACTGAGGGAAGTTGTACAGGTCAGGCAAGGAGATAGTGAGCTGGGGAGAAAAAAGGACCAGCAGGAGAGGGAACGCAGAGAGTGGATGGAGTAAAAAACGATTACCAGCAGGAGAAGGAACATGGACAGTGGCTGAGGAGCAAGGGAGACAAGGAAATTCGAGCTGCAATCCATGGCGGTGGGGAGAAGGAGAAAGGAGGGATGGAGAAAGAGCACCTAGTACAAGCTTGGGTAAGGAGGGGATGCTGTGGACAACTGGAGAAAGAGAGTGCTGGGAAGGGAGTGAGCATGGAGCTGAGCCTGGGAGAGAGAGATCATGGTGTCAACATGGGTGCAGCACAGTAGGGAGAAAGAGGTTGGAGGAGAAGCCAAGGCTTTAGGCTTTTGCTCAGCTTTAGGCTGAGCAATGTCTGAAAGTGGGGCTGGAAAGCAAGGGGTGACGCTCAGAGTTGCTTGGGAAGCACCCGGGACTTGGAAAGCCAGAAATAAAGATGAGCACATGCTCATCCTGAAGTGTGGGGCTGGAGTGAGGACTCTGAGGTACAGAAGGAGCCGTCAGGCTGGAGGTCGGGGGACAGGCAGAGGCTGCTCGCTCACGCGCGCACCTGGGAGGGGAGCCCAGTGCTGGCAAACTTGGTGCTCCTCTGCTGCCTCAGAGCCCAAGGGGAGAGCATCTCATCCATGCCTCCCACTGCTCCCCCTTGTCCCTACCGACAGCAGGACCCTATGACCACTCCAGCTGCCGCAGCTTGTTAGCTGAGGTGACTGGAAGACTGCTGATATTTTGGAAATGTCACAGCAATGCCGAGTAATGAGGTTTTCCGTTTTTTTTTAAAAGACCTAGAAAAGTCCCACACTCACAGAAACTGCATTAAATGTTAACCGCCACGGATGCAAAGTTGAGCACTCAAAAATTAGGAAATAGTATCATTAAGTCTGCCTGTGCAATTTTAATTTATTCACTTCCTGCATATTCATTATGATCCAGTACTTAATGATTTAATGATCACACTATGATCAAATATTTTTTTTTGTTTTGTTGTTGCCCGTCATTTTAAGTCAGGTTAATTCACTGTCAGTTCCCAATCAGTTCGCTGAGTCACTGCACAACTGCTGGCGTAAGCTGAGGGGGCAGGGGAAGGATGTGACCGCGTTAGTGCCAGCAATGCTAGCTTAGCCTGGCCCAAACCAGTCCTGAAATGACAACATTAATCTCCATGTAGTAGGGTGACGACTTCAGTTTTATTAAACTTTGGCAAATCCAAAGGCAGATTTTTTTTAAAAGGCGTTATCCCACACACCTGCAAAGCAAGGACTAACTTTTCTCAAGAACATATCGTCTCTACGTCTTAACTCTTTTGGCTGAAATCAGGAATAATTATAATTCCAAGGCAGACACCAGACTGCAAACTTTCAACCCAAGCGGTCTGATGATGGAAGTGTTCTGTGTAACCAAGAAAGGTTCTTGTAACTGGAAGAACCAGGCAAGCCTTTGGGGCAGGCGCTGTCCCCAGACCGCTGCCTGGAAAAGGCAAGAGCTGAGGGAGGTCCGATGAGGCTGGCCCTGGAAAAAAATCGGATTTCCTGCAGCCAAATACCTGAGCCTAAGTAAAACTCTGAAGACTTCAGACTGTCTCCATGATCATTCTGTGAAGCTGTAGGTGCGTTTACTGAGCAAAGCTTTTCTTAGAGAAGCTCTTCCATTTTCCCCTTAAACTTACTGTTTCTTTAACTTTGGGTCAGAGGCAAAATGGAAGGATGAAGTTCGTTTGTAGATCTACTGGGTACAAGTGTTCCTGTACAAAAACAGGGCTAGGAAGTGGTATTTTACACGCAACACAGCTGAATCGTGAAGGGCAGTGCCAGAGTACCTACCGCAGGTAGGGAGTAGGCACGCTCAACGGCTGCCACCACTAACGGCAGTGCCTAGCTCAATTATTTTAGCTGCTAACAGGCCCAAAAGAGAATCTGGAAGAACAGGATGAGCACAACGCAAAGATATTTCTGGGTCGCGGCCAGTTCCCTTATATCCCCCGTGCCGCAGCAGGCAGGGGAGACAGCGCGTGGTGGCTGGCTGAGCTTTCCAAGCCGGGGCATTTCCAACGACTAGCTGCTGGGTTCAGATCTCCTTCGCACCAGGCGAGCAGTGACAAGCACATTGAAGATGAGATTCTGGCTCCTTTGAACTTCAATGTGACCAAAATTTTGCCTTTGTGACCCAGAGGCTTGGGGCTGCGCTGAGGCCATTAGATGCTCTTTCCTGATGTGCCCTGTTCTTTCTGCTGCTTCTACTTTCTGCTACCCCTTTCTGCTACTTCGGCTCAGCACGCATCATTTTTCGGCCTCTGTATCTGTTTTAAAAAGCGGGGCTTTGTGGTTCAGCAAGCTTGAGGTAGGTCAAAGCGGGGAAAAAATGCATTTTGTTTAACTGCAAAGCATTTCCCTGGAAACTTTGTTTCTAGTAAGTTATACAGTTAAAAAGCAAGATTAAAAGATTAAATTTGACATAGAATCTGCAGTCTGTATTTTGAAATGTTGATAATTGAGAAATAATAAATATTGAGCCCACAATGCTAGTTCCTTGTTTGTTTTCATGTGTTTCTGCTACTGTGGTATGTGTTTTGGTATGGTTAAATCAGCCTTTTGAGATTTTAAATTAAAAATTCTAACTGGTTTAAATAGACTAATAAAAATTTCTCTCACTAATAGCTAAAGTAATTTTTGTGACTACCTTAGTGATATAATTTTCATTTTAAAGAACTATGCACTATTTTTATATCTTAGAAAATATTGGTTGTTCACATTCAGAACTAGATAAAGCTTCAACAGTTCTTCTTTCTGATATGAACTAGTTCAAGATTGTCAGTATGTAACCAAACTCTTGAGATCAAACAGACTTTCTAATTAGTTTTCTGATCTTCTAATTACATCTTTTAGAAGCAGATTGACAGCATTAATGAAACTCTTTATGTATATTTATAATTTACTCTCTACAAAACCCTTGTGCAAAAGGAATTTTATTGTCGTTCATATACTCTTTAACCTAAGGAAATACAAAGTTTAAGAACCTTGCTGTAATGGTGTTGCTTCTTGCTTGCTGAGCTGGAGTTGCATGTGCTGTGTTGTATTATATCTGTAATACAACAAGGCACTAAAACTTGTGCTCAAGTTTGAAGTTATTTTTGTTGTTGAAGTGACTTGATTACTCTCATGCATCAATGTCTTCAGGAGAGTAATAGGTCTTGTTTCTATCATATATTTTTACGCTCCAAGCCTATATGTATGCAAAATATCATCCTTTAGTTGTGAGCTGTTTAAGAACAAATGTTTACACATTTCTCTTCTGCTGTGCAAGGCTGAAAAGCTCTGAGAAGTAGAATAATGTAAACAGTAAGAATAAAAACCTTTGTGATGTCCATATGTCACATCCTGTCAGACTGATGCATTAACTTGCTGGATTATGGACTTCAGTCAGCAAAAAGCAAAGCAAGCTGGTAAATAAAAGTTTGACCTGGTTTTCCATACAGTTAAAATAGTCAATGAATTTAAAACTGATGAAAGGCAGTGGACTCTGCTAAAAGAGCAGGCAGAAGTTGAAAGCAAATATAAGTTACCTCTCACTTCAGGAGAAGGAGTCATTCTTTCATTTATCCTGGTATATGGAGACCACAAGCTCCCCCGTGGACTTTCGAGGGATCCAGTTAACATCTGAAGTCCATCTATTATAGCTACAGTAAATACATGGTTGTCATGGTAATGCAACGATCAAAGTCTGAGGGAAAAACTCTGGCATTTCTATGGTTCATAGTGTGGGATGAAAGGAAGGCTTGACAAGAAATAAATTCGAATTGATAAGCACTTAGTTTAAGTTGATTTTGCAACCTTCCAGAAAGACGTTATGACTTTTAATTTTAAATTAAACAATTGAAATTTAATCATGTGATTTTGTGTAGTTATTCTGATATTGTTAGTACTCGGAATAATCCTGTCGCTGTTGCCTAGGAAAGGTGGTGGTTTTCTTCTCCAAATCAGTTTCTAATTTTTCAGGGCAAAATTGACCCAAATTGACCCAGTTTGGCCCCTTGCGAGGCCATGCAGGGAAGCAGCCATGAGCAACTGGGATGATTCACAGGCGGATCTACCGAGGGATGAAAGGTGAGGTTTCACAACAGAATACAGCTTATTTACGTCCACCCTACCACTGAGCGCACTGAAATGGTGGAGGGCTGGTCCCATTTGCAACAAATCCTTCCCTCTGGCTTGTGAATCCCACCCCAAGGTGGCCTGCTTGCCCTGTTACGTTGCGTGGGACACCTGATTCGGGCTTCCGATTTCCACTCCAGAAGGAGCTGCTGGAACATCGGGCCTGGCTGCACAGGATATTACCCGGCTCAGATCCCTTTCCGGAGGAATCGCCTCCTTTGCCAGCGTGCTCACAACGTGTTTCTAGCCCCAGTCTACCATTACTTGTTCACAGCGAGTATCTCGTTATTCCAAAGCTGCGTCCTTCACTGGAGTGGTGTGGCTTAATGGGGCGTACGCATGCGTGCCCATAAATCTTGATGGATCAAGCTGTGCAAGCTTTAGTCGCGGTGGAAGGGGGTGACTCACCTGATGAAGTGCTCACTAGTCAAAGCAAAAGCCGCACAAAGGAAATCTTAAGTGTTAAAATAATCTTTTGTCAGCAGGGACAGATTCTGGCCTCCTTAATCACAGTGACTGCATCTTACAAGTAGTCCCAATGAATGAACTGAAACTACTTGCAGAGTAATAAAGTAGCTCTCCTGGGAGAAATGGTACCGAATTCCAGCTATAGGTCGTCAACCTCGTGTTAAAGTCTCAGTCCATCTAGTTGATGTCTCACGGTTAATGTTCCGTGACAGCCTTCTAATACACGAGAAAACAGCCTCATCTGAGAGCGCGCTCCTGGCACGTTAGAAGTTTAATCAGCATCGAAGGGACCACTGAAATTACAATTACAAAAAAAGATGTGAAATATCACATGACATGGTGATGATCAGATGCTGAGCGCCTTCCTAGCTTATATCCTGGACGCTGGAGTAGACCCACAGCCAGCGCCCAACAGCCTGAGATAAAGGGATAAATACGGAGGGGAGGGCAAACACAAGAGCAAATTGAAAGGATGAAGTGCGAAACCAAAAAGGAAAGTAGTAAGGGAGAATTTCACTTCCAAAGTGCTTGATTGTCTGAACAGAATTGATGAGAGTTTTGAAACCACAAGGGTGGTCTCCATGCAGGATTAAGACTGCTTTCATTGTATTTTTTAAACATAAGCAGTACAAAAATTGAGTGCATGTGAGCCATCATGCATAAGACCTGTATAAACACTGTGACTACTAATCTGGAGCCCTCCCTGGATTTTTTAAGAAAACCCCTGACAGAAAAGGACTGGTGACTTTGATATTTTTTTATTCAATAGTTACTGTGTCAAAAAACAATTTAACTCTGCAGACCTAAATGATGAGAAAGTACTTGGCCTGAGGATATTACTGCCTCATGCAGTTTTCAACCTAAACAAGTAAGAGAAAAGTAGTTTTCTCTGAGTAGGGACTTTATGATATGCCCCAGAGGAATTAAAACTCCAGGAAAGGAAATGGAAAATTCTAGAAAATGAAGAAAAACAAGTACTACAATTTAATAGCATGTTTAAAGCATATACTTATTTTAGAATATGTGCTCAACCTCTTCCCTTACTGGGTTTTTAGGATGTACAAGTAAGCACCAGATGAGGTATATTGCTAAATCACAAGGCAAGGGTCAATAAAGGTATCTGCAAAACTTGCATTTTTCCTGGAGTGCAGCCTGGATATGCAAAAAAATAATTAAAGGGGAACAAGGAAATGAAAGTATTAAATGCACTTTTTAACCTCCAAATAGACTGCAAATCAAGCATACAAGTTTTCCATCAGTCTTCAGGAAGTCTTAAGCATCCAAAAGGAAAGATCATCATTTCCAAGATGCACTCACTGTTCTCATTTGTAATTTATCCTGTAAAAATACAGCAGCAGATAAATAGAGATAAAAAAATACAGAATGTTAATGCTCTTCGGTTTGTTTTTTTAAAACTCGAGAAATAGTGAAGTCAAAAGGACATGTTCAGTCTGACAGCCTGATATTTTTTAAGAATGGACTCAAAGTGATTTCAGAGACTTCCCTTACTCCTGAATCCCCATCTTGTGCTTTTGCGATTCTGCTTCTGAGCATTTAATATATTATTTTTCTCTCTGTTTCTGATAGGCCCATCCAAGCAGAGGGCAAGCTAAATGCCAGGCCACGTGTATGAAGGAACAGTAAAATAAAGGGTCATCGTATAAACAAAGGAAACTTAAAAAAAAAAAAAAAAAAACCCAAAGATTTCTTTCGTTTCCTTCAGATGATTGTCCTTGTGCATTTATGGAGGGGAAGAGAAGAATTGCTAGCCTAGGTGAACAGGCTGAGGCCTGAAAGAGGAAAGAAGAGGAGTTTGATTTGTTTAGGAAGGCGAGGAAGCGTGCACAAGAAAAGGCAGTAATGGGGTTTCCTGAGATCCTGGGGAACTAGAGAGGGGGAGAAGGGAGTACGCCTGAGCCTGGTCCTTTACTGCCAGCTGGCACGTCTCAGGCATGAAGTATTTGATCAGTTTTGATAACTTTCTTAAAATTAGCCATGCCCTAAGAGTTCCTGTTTCTCTCCGTTGACTACAGAGGCGGTTCTGACAGTCACCCCTGCTGCCAGCATCCATGCTGCAGAGGTGTAGTTAGGTGAGATGAGTCACAGCCCAGATGTATAAAAGTTAGACATTGTTACCTCTAACTTACTTCAAGATTAACAAAGATTAACTCTTTGTTAATCCTTACAGGGTCCAGTCCTTGCAGCCTGCCTGGTCTGGGTATTGAGGTAACAGTGATGATTTTTCTTGGGGCAATAAGGACCATCTGGTCATGTTTAGTGTGTGTGGTTGGTTGTGTGCATTTTGTGTGTGCCTGTCTGGCTATCTTCTGAACCTGCCGTCCAAACTGTTAAGTTTGAGGAAAAAGGTAAAGATCTCAAAACTACCGAGTTTCTTGAAGTTTTGTGACAAGAGATACCTTCCTGTGGACACTAGAGAACCTATACCAGAGCTTTCTGATGGAAACCAGCAAGCCATCAGCCTGTATTGGTTTACTGCTCCCAAGACTTAATTTATTATCTGCAAATGCTTCTTTTTGGATCTGGATTTGGTGGAGGATTAAGTGGCTCACATCTGCTGTGAGTTGTTCCACACCTATAACATTGCTCTTAGTGCAAGTAAGGAGTTTTATGGGAGTAAGGTGACATGGAACTGCTTTCTGCTAGTGCTTGCTTATGGCCAGCCTCTGCCTACAGCCATCCTTGACGTGGATCCTGTCGTGCCTAGGAACACCATGTTTTTGTGCATTTGGTTTTAAAAGATAAGCATTTTAAAAAGAAAAAGTCAGCAACCAGGAAGGAAAAGAAGTAGGAACCATTTGGAAATTAGGAAAGGTAGATGGGCATAGGGCCAGGTTTCTTGAGTTCATGGTGGTAGCAGTTTTGGCAGATGAAGCATTATAGTAGTGGTTGCTCTGGAGAGGTTTTTGTGCGGTGACTGCATACTTTGTCTCCTCTGGCCACAAAAAAAGAAGTCACAAGTGGAAGGGATTACTAATGGGAAATGCTGTATTATTTTCATAGGTCTAATAGATGATGCAAAAAAGTGAATGCTCAGGGAAAACCAAAGTCTCTATGAACACTGCAGCATTTAGACCTGCTTTTGGCTAATTGCTGTTCTAGAGACATTAAAAAAAAAAAAAAAAAGCTAGAAACGTGGTGCTGTTGATTACATCAGTAGGATCCACTGATCTGGGGACTCACAGGCAGCCAGCTGGCTTCTCTTTGACCTTTCTGAGGCCAGCCTTGTCAGTGGCACATGAACTGGGTGCAACAGGAGAGAAAGGCAATCGTGATGGAAAGTGAGGAGATAAAGAAAACGCCTGCTGAGCCCTGAGCTTGCTGCTCACAGAGCCGACGATAAATATCATGGGTTTTATGTGGAAGGTCCAAGGTCTTCCCCGTGATGGATTTGTAATTTTTCTCCTCCTCCGCTGCTTAACGTTTCGGTTCCCCTCAGAGCAAGCGGGAGCTGGCTACTCCACTTGCCCTAGATGAGTCACTCCTCTAGATAAGCCTGACTGGCTTCAAAACTCAGGTTACTCTGCATCGAGTGTAAAATGTTGAGACAGAAAAAAGCAGACTGCGAATGAGGAAACACTCCTGCCAAATTCCAGTCCCCGTCACATAAAGCCATGCTATTTCATGTGTGAGGTGACGTGCTGTTTTGAACTGACTTCAGCTGATCGTAAAACAAAAATGATGTTGTAATTGCCACATAAAGGCTCCTGACATAGCAGGGGAGAAGACTTCAATCTGTCGCAACCTGTTCTCTTTGAGGAAGAAAAGGTGACTGAGAAAGTGTTAGTTCCCACAGAACAGCGAATCAGGAGCAGAAATACAGTCCTCTCTCATTTTCTGGAAGCATTTACACTTGCTAATATGCCACTCGGTGCTCTTAAAAACTCAACTCTTCATTCCTACCTGGCAGCAAACTGAGAATCTACTTTCCTAGAAACGTGCCAGAAAAATTCAGCTTCTTCAGAACCAAAAGTTTCAGTCAAATGTGCAATACAGCAATTAAAAAAATGTTTCACTGACCCACAGGCAGGCTGCTCTCCGTGTGGGATGTCCTGGCCAGGGAATTCCTGCACAGACGTGAAGCAGAAAAATTGCCCTTGCCCCTTCCCATCTCTGCACTTCTAAAAGTACCCAGCCCACTGCCAGGAAGGTAGTTCATGTGACAGACGGGGCTCAAGCAAGATATAAAGGTGGCTATTCAGGCCCTCAGACTTCGGTTATAACACCTACTTTATCTTTAGGAAGGCTGGGGAGGAGCGGGGAATGTCAATGTAGGACCGACAGTGAACCTCCATAGGAGCCTCCTGAAGCAGAGCAGTACTGCTTTATAGCAGTGCAGTCAGACAGCACCAGGCACCCACCTCACCGTGAAGGATACGAGCTGGGGCTTTTTCAAAAGAATTCTCCGACGAGTCAAAAACTGAGTGGCATTTATTTGATATTTTTTCAGAGAAGGAAGAGAAAGAGGCTGTATAAAAACGTTTAAAATCTCTTCTATATTCTAAGCATAGCCATAACCAGGCAACATCCTGGATCAGAAGAACTTGCAGGACATAGTAGTGAATTTAGCTCTTCAGTCTCTGCTTCTCCTAATCCTGACCGCAGGCCTACCCATAACTATATGGCCCCCACCCAGCTGAGACTGTAATAACATGCACGTCTTACAGCACCCATCAGTGAACATAAACGCCCCGGTCCCAAACGCTCATGGTCAGATGGTCCAAGTCAATAAGACATACCACGCTTTATGCTACTCTCAGCCCTTTACTCCACGTAGACCAACTTCTTCTGCTTGGCCTTGGGGTATAGAAAATTAAAACTAGGATTAACATTCAGGTTATTGCTAGCAATCACAGGGGCAGAAGAATTTGGTTTATTGCTACAAGAAATCACAGAATCACAGAATCGTTAAGGTTGGAAAAGACCTTTAAGATCATCAAGTCCAACCACCAACCCAACACCAGCATGCCCACAAAACCACGTCCTGAAGTGCCACATCTACACGTTTTTTG
>NW_010539027.1:0-2377 GCF_000687285.1 Phaethon lepturus
GAATCCGTTTAGCACGAGTGAGACCCCAGGAAAAGACATTGAATCCTTCTGGTTTGGTGTGTAAAGGGGGATTAGCAAATCCTGGACTTTTCTCGGGTTTTTTTTTATCCTTTAAAAAAAAAGTGAAATAAACTCTAGAGGCAGAGGAATTGCTTTTGCACAGAAAAGGGGCGCGAGCGCTCTCTGCTGCCTAGAGAGATGCCGGAAAACTACTGAAAATAGTTTGGGAACTATTTTTTTTTCTTTTGGTGAAACTTGGATAACACTTCTCAATGCAGAACGATTCATTTGACGTATGTAGATTCACCCGCCTTTTATATGATATATATATGCCTAATTATATATATATTTATAAAAGAAAGGGAGGAAGAAGAGAAAGCCACCTGAAGTCGCATTTTGAAGTGACTGCACGTATAATCGCAAATGCTGCTTTTTATTGCTATGGCACAAGAACATCCATTTGGAAAATGCGGAAAATTTCAGAAGTCTCCTTTCTCCCGCTGGTCTTTCAGCCCTCTGCTCTTCGTCTGCACTAAAACCATCCGTCTCACTGCCGTCTCCCTGCTCTTTCCTCTCTTGCTCCCTGCAATCCAAACCATTAAGATTAAAAAAAAAAAAAGAAAATAGTTACCTGCTGGTTTATTTGGGTTGTGTCTTAACTATTTATCATGTATGTATATATATTTGCGGGTGAAGATTGTGAACCTGGTTTTGTTTGAAGCTGGTGGTGAGTGTTTAAAAAATATGGTTTGGGAAATATGCCTTTTTGTTTTGTTTTCCTAGTCTTAAAACAAAAAAAAAAAAAACTTGAGTCTGCCATGATTATTTCCCATTGCACTGAATATTCTGCTTTGTCTCTGATGGTTTCACCTGCAGTTTGTTTTTGGTTTTCTCCACTTCAACAATTTGAGATGATTTTAAAAAGCTCCAGATTTAAAGAAGAAGAAAAGCCCTGTTGAAAGTGTCTACTCTTAATGCTGTAATTTGCAAGGAACTGCTTGGCCGAAGTCTTTCCGTGAGCATGGAAGGGGGTGTCCAGCACTTCCACTGGTGCTTCTGTGCGACAGTTACGGGGTGGGAACAAGACCTTTTCTAGCGAGGTTTTATCGTCGTTACCAGATGGTTGCACATTTTTTTTTTTTGACTAAATGGATTTGCCACAATGAAATGTCATAACATTTATGACATGATATTAAAAAGTGTATTGTAAAGCCAAGTTCTAGATGGATTTTTAAAAAGAAATCTTGGTTATAAACCCAGTCTAAAGGGAGCTCTGTCCAGTGTTGTAAAGACAACATGATGTAACCCATATTTATATTTTTATAAAATACCTATTAAGACTGTGAATCTCCTGTGTGAATTGCTGGGTGAGTTGTTTAAGAAAAGTATTGTTCCTTTCCAGCCTCCTGGAGCTTTAGACACGCTGAGATTTTGGGAAACTGTACGTCGGGGAAGGGGGTTTGCTCTGAAATTGTGAGTTGATGTATTTTTACATCCCTTTGTATTTTACTGAAAAGCTGCTGCCCTTCCTAGTCCCTAGAGTTTCAATTTTCTATGCAACCCCCACGCCCCTGTCTCTCTTGATCCTGAGAAGTAAAAGGGATGCAGATTGATTCAAATTGAAATGAGGGTCCCCCCACCCCCCTTGTTGGCTCATCGTGCTGCTGACCCTTCATGCCAAAACGGGGAGTACAAGGAAAAAAAAAAAAAGAGGCAGGTGGGGGAGGCTCGCTCGTGCATGACTGGTCGCCTTCCGGCAGTCATCTTTTTAATTATTATTATTATTTTTGTAAGAAGAATATATTGATAATGTCAGTGAAATAAGCAGACATTGAAGCTGATGCACAGATTGCTCCAGAAAGGAGTTTTTCTGTAGATTTTTCTTTAGATGCGAATACCTTTTTTAATTATGTTAATTAATGTTAAGAATTTTTAGGCTTATATTGAAGCTGTATGTGGGTCACTATATGATCATTTCTAACTGGATAAAGTCTGTACAGTACAGCATATTCCTGAGTGTATGATATAGACGTGTAGTCCCAGAGTGTGAAATTTATAAATAAATTTTTCATTGATCTTTTTATAAAAAAAAATTAAATGGCTTTTTCATTTGTTCTTTCCCGTGCGGTTACGGGCGATGCTGGGTGGCTCCTGTGGTGGGGGGGAGGTGTCTTGTCAGACCCCCAGGTCCCTGTGTCGGTGTCTGAACCTGCAGCTCTCCTGGGTCTAAATGCATCCCCAGAGGGTGACGGGTGGGGTGGATTTGGGGGGCTGCTGGCGGGTGCAGCCCCTGCTGGCCCCGTCCCGCTGGCTGGAGGAAGCTCCCGGCGTCGGGGCTGCGGGTTTGCCCCATCCCGCTGGTTGGAGGCTGGTGGAG
>NW_010539028.1:0-710 GCF_000687285.1 Phaethon lepturus
CCGCATCCCGGCAGACCCCCGGAGGATGCAGAACTCTGAAAGACGGAGCGTTCCCACCCCGCTACGCCTTAAAAAAAAAAAAAAATTTTTTTCTCTTTAGACCCGCGTTAACCTTTCACATGCGAACAGCACGACAGAGTTCTCCGTCACCGGGAGCTGCGGGAGGGGCCGGCTGGAGGCGGTGTTCAGATTTGAGATAAATTTGGGCTGGATCGACAGCACCCCACCCCTCCCGCGCAGGGGAATAAGCCCCTCTGAGGCTCCCACTTAAATTTGTGAACGATTTCCTTTCGGCCAGAGGTTGTAGAGAACTTAAGGCGATAGAAAACTAAAGGCATTTGTCGCTCTGACATTTTCCACGCCGCTGGCTGAGGCTGCGTCTTCGTGGGTGAACAGCCGCGCAACGCCCGCGCAGGGCCGCGGTGGCGTCTCCGCCCTAAACCCGGCGGCCCGTCCGAGTTACTTCCAGCAGGATTTGCCTCTTCCTTACGCCTTAAAATATCTAAAACACATCAGTCTGGAGGACACATCGTTACCTTAAAATAAACAAAACCCTAACCATAAATAAAATAATAACAACAATAATGAAAAAAATCAAGAGCTACCTGAGATCACCCCCTCTCCCCCCAAAAAAAGATGCTCCCGCAGCCATTAATTTTCAACTAAATACGCGCTAATGAAAGCGGCCGGCGGGCGACCCCGCGCCCGAA
>NW_010539028.1:741-16043 GCF_000687285.1 Phaethon lepturus
CAGAAAATTTACCGTATGCCCGAGAGGTGCGTGTCCAAAGGGGTCCCAGCCCCATGAAAAACAGCCCTGCGGGGCACAGGCACCCAGTCACGGCCTCTGTATCAAAGTCCTACCGGTGTATTGTGTCTGTCTCAATAAAATTAATCTCTTTAAAGCCCAGCGTCTCACAAGAATACCTTCAGTGTTCCAGACTACAAGGGCAAATATGTTTTTCAGATTCTGTTTTTATGGACGGATTAAAGTTTATTTTCCATAATAGGGCACCTAATAAAACTCATAAAGCTCTGTCAGTCTTACAGCTGGTGGCCTCATTTAACACTTTCACTTCGTAAATCATTTTACAACTTACCAGGTGTTTCCAAAACTGAAAGGAGAGGAGGGGGGAAGAGAGCAAGAGCGGAGGGGGTTGAAGAGAAATTAAAGTCACTTCCAGCTTAGGCTCGGTCCTCCGGCGCTGGGTGCGTTTGTGCTGTCGCTTGGAAGGGCTTCAAAGAAGGTGTCGATCCCAACGGGGGAGAAAAGCCTTTTAATCAGGATTTCCCACGCTCTTTTGAAGTGGGGAGGCTCGTCCCCACGTGCAGCGCAATTAAAGGCTCAGGGTGATTAGCGGAGCCCGCTAACTCGCGCGACACGCTCCGCGCCCGGACCCGGGCCGTGGGTGCCCCGGGGTTTGCCCAGCCGGGCAGCACCGAAGGGGCCCCGTTACCTCCGGCAGCCCCAGGTCAGCCAGAGGCTGGGCTGGGGACGGGGCGGGGACACGCCCTCTGGCTGAGCATCGCCCTGGGATCCCCCCCTCACCCAGCCCTGGGGTGCTCCCCACACCCAGCCTCATCCCCCTGCACCCTTACCCTGCCTCAGGGTCCTCAGCCTGCCTGCCTCCCACCCCCCAGCTTCCCTGCCCCGGTCCCCAGGGTGCCTCACACCCGTGGGCTGCCCCGTCGGTGTTGGTGGGGTTGCTTTGCCATAAGAGCCAGCGCAGGCAGGGCTAGCAAGGCTTTAATCTAACCCCCTGTTTGTAATTTCATTATTCGATCGGTTCCCTCCCCCAGACACAGTAGGTAACAAGCATCTTAAAACTTTCATTGCTGTACTTGAGAAGTGGTAAGTATGAACATGGACCTTTGGTGGACATTTTACTTTAAAAAGCAACAGGGTTTAGGCATGGATGTCATTAACTGGCAATTTCATAAGCATTAAGTGCTAAAACAAAAGAACAAAATAGGATCCATATGTTCAAGGTAAATCTGCTAAAAGTCTTTCAAATGGGAAACCATAAATATATAATCCCCCTCAAACTCTCCATGAAACTGCTGGGAACGAAATACTTCGCTAGCAGAAAGACTATTGATTATTTCTGAAGTCCAAACTGTTATGGTCATCCAAAAGTAAGGGATTAATGTCAGCTTTTTCTCTAGTTCTCAGTAAGACCCTGTCCCACGCTCCCTCCTCCTCCTCCTCCTCCTCCTCCTCTTACACCCCTTCCCTTTACGCCCGCTGGGCTGGCAGCAGCAGGGCCACGAGTAGGAGGGCTGCATGCCTGCTGCTCCCTGCGTGAGTGTGAGCAGTTGCTTTGGTCCCATGAATCCTTCCCGGCTCTGATTTCTGTTACCGGCTCCCATTTCCCTAAGTTGGCTCCCCAGGTGCCACCTCGGGCACCAGAGATCCCCCGGGGTGGTGAATCCCCATGTAGATCCCCTTCTTTCTTCCCCAGCTTCCCCCTTGTGTGCTGGGGGTGCTGGGATAACCACACAGTGCTTCAGCTGTGGAAGTAGAAACATTATTTTTTAATTTGCCAACCACACATCATTCCTGTGATGTGCAGGGTGCTTCTTGGTTGCCTGTTTGAATCCCATGAATGGCAACACAGGACAAATAGTGAAAGGGATGAAGCTCCCAGGGCATTTTAGTCTCTCTTGGGTGTTGTGTGTAGTGGCCAAATTACAGCCCTTCTTGCCCCCAAAATGCTGGTGCAGGTCTGGCCGGCATTAAATGCCAACTGCACGTTACTCTGGGAGTTGCTCAGTGACTCTGATACAGTGGTTTGATTTCTTACGTCGCACTAATGCTTGTGCGATCAGGATCACCTCTACAGTGGGTTGGGGTTGTCCCTGATTAATAAATTAGGTGGTTTTGTCTTTTCTGGGACTTTTTGCTTTATTTTTCTTGCCTTGAGGATTGAATGGTTGTGTAATGTCTCCTCCAAAGAGTCCTCTGCAAGGACAGAGACCCAGGGAGGTATTTACTGTCTTGTTCTCCCTACCTTGAGGGCTGAAGATCTTTAGTGTAACTGAAGTCCTGGGGCTCTCCCTGTGGAAAGGGAAGTGCCTGCGTGGAAATGGGATCACCTGCAACATGTAGGAGGATGGACTGGTCATCTAGTGGTCTTTCTCTGATCACAAGCTACTATCAAAATTTGGCATTCAGCTTCCTTTTGGAAAAGAAACAGGATTTGCTGGGCTAAATCTAACTGGGACTGGTCTCTAAAATCAGTAGCTGAGAAGAACGACATCCTTTTCTTGTAAAAGCCAGCAGAGCCAGTGGCTTGCAGTGAATTGTGTAGCTGGAAGGCTTAGCTCCATTTTACTGCTTGCAGGACATTTGCAAGCAGATCACAATTTCCTCTAATTAATCCATTATTTGAAATTATTAGTCACAGGACTTCTGTTAATGTTCTTGGCCGATGGCAGCTTTTGGCAGGTTGGACTCGTGTCTGAAGAGGGAGCACGGATGGACAATGCAGAAGCCTCCAGTTTGGCTGCCTCCCCTCTTCCTGCACAGAGGAGATGGGGACGGATAATTCCTGTCCCCGTCCAGCTCTGCTGGGCTGTGGGGACCATTTCCATAAATACAAACAGAAGGCAGCTGGCATGGGCTTTAACCTGGGGATGGGGCAGGGGAGCAATCCCCATTTAGAGCAACATCTCAAGGGGTGGGGCAGATCGTCCATCGCTGGGTATCCCCGGATGCCCTTTCTGGAAAGTACGTGAAAGCCAAGCACAAGCCGCCGAGCCGCCTCCGGTGCTAATTTCTGCAGTGTAATAGCGGCTGGCAACGCGCAGGGGTCTGCACAGACAATCTAATGATTCTTTCTGGACTTCAACATGATGAATCTATAAAGCGTGTATTGCTGTAGCAGCTAGGTGCAATTTTAGAAATGTTAATGAGTAATTACATAAAGGTTGTCCACAGTCATTGATGTTAATCACTGTTCTTTTGCCAGGGATAATTAAGATGACACTTCAGCAGCATCAGGCGGTGGTTCCTGCTGTCTCTGCTGCCTCTTTCTCCCTTCCCAGCTCCTGCCGTGGCTCTCACCCTCCTTCAGGGATCTTCTTTACTGCCTTCACCCCTCCCATGCTGTTATAGCCCCCCAACTTTTCTGAAGGGCTAGATTGCCTGTGGCCTGAGGATTTTTAAGATCTACATGAGCATTTCACGTGGTCTTGTGAGGGTGAGCTGAGGAGGTGCTGGGAGAAGCAGGTTCAGGTGATGCAAGGCAGTGATCTGCTGCTTCCATGGTCCTGCCCAGAGCATCACGGCACTCAGCCCCGTCCTGCGGGTAATTTGCTTAGACGATACATGCTCCTTTCTTCAGCTTCCACCTTGTGAAACAGCTGATCTTCCCACCTTTTTTGCCTTTTCATGTGCCTTGGAAACCTCTGATGAAAGGATCACAGTATTAATGACTATGGAGGAGTTGGAGTGGCAGCTGTGTAACTACATGGTTTGTTGTAATAAAACTTACAAATTTTATCCACATTTTTACTCTTCAGCCCGCAATCAGGTGCCGTTCAGTGTAACGCAGGTTTCAGGTGATGGAAAGCCCATGATGGAGGTTTTAGTGGAGCAGAGAGACCCCGTCGGTGCCACTGCAACGCGTGGCTGGGTTGGGGTGCCAGATCATTTAATACTTCTCCTGCAGGTTTCCCAGGTAAATGAGTCAAACCGCCTGCGTGCTGGCTCCCTGGCTGTAGGACAGCGAGGAGATGAGTGTGTGACCTGTTCACCCGCAGGGATCATGGAGATGTCACGCTGAGACGGGAAGGCCAGCCTAGGCGACTAAAGTTGGATCCCCCCGGGGAGCAGGAGCTCCAGCAGCGTGCGGGTGGCTGGCACTTGCACCATGAAAAAGATCTCCTGTCGTGTTGAGCCTGAAGCTGCCCAAGGACATCTCTCTTGCTACTACAGATCCTCATGGGTGCTCTTTGCTTTGCGGGTGGGAGGAAGAAAGCTCCTTCATCAGTTAAGGGTGGCAAGATACCCGAAACCCCCACTCCTTCATTCTTCCAGATCTTCACCTTTAGGACTGATAAATACATCTCGAGGTTACATTTGAGTGTGCGTTTTAGCAGCAGAGGAGTATGGGATAATATCAGAAAAGCTTAACGTGCTCTTCTGCAAAACCTGTTAATCCTGGGCCTCCGACAGCTCCAGCCTTGGGTAGCCCTGGCTCCTCCCTGGAGGAGGCCATTTCAGAGAAAGTGTTACTCAGCATCCCTGAGGTTGTCCAAAACCGGGCCAGGAATAAAGATGTGCTTCTCCAGCCCTTCGCAGTCTGAAGGCTCCTTTACGCTCACAAACCTGGCAGAAGCTTTCACAAGAATAGGGCAGCCCAAGAAACACCAATGGGTCTGGTGTCTCTCCGGATCCGATTCTCACATTGCTTTCAGACCACAGATAAGAAATACGAATTGATTCAAAGCCCACAGCAGCTTTCGAGCCGAGCTATTGCCTGCTGCTCAAGCTCTGAAGCGCTGGTGAAGAGCTCCCTAGAGCCTCCCTCGACAGCTTTTATCCTTGTAGGAAACGCTTATGATTCGCGATTGCTGTCCCTGCCGTTCCGCACTGCTTCCTAATCTCTGCCGCACAGTACCTGCCGAAGCCTTGGTGCAATAAAAAGCTTCAAGAGACCAACAGACTTAGTTTCAAACCATTTAGTTAGGGACATTTGGAAAGCAAACACTATCTAGTCAACTTTTTAAGGGTGCATTGAACTACAGAGTAAGGAAAAAACCCCGTTCGGAATCTAAGGCTTTGGCTGAGGGGGAGAAGTGATTTTGTGAATAAGACGCAAGCTGAGAAAATGCAAGCAAGATGACTTATTTTTCCCCAAGGTGACACCGAGCCTATCTCAGCTTATTGTCTCTGTACCAGAAAAATGTGTTGCTCCATCCCCTGACTGTAACCGAAGGCTGTTCCCGCAGCGGGCTTCACTGCCTCCTGACAACATTCCCTGCTATTTCACGCCGGAGCCGTGTGTGCCTGCGCACCCAAGAGAGATTTGAGGGTACTCTTAGCCTCTGAACGGTAAAAGGTCCATAATGGAGTTTTTAATGAAAAATGTGTCATGCTTGGAAATCCTTCGTTTATGAAAATGAAACAACCATTTCACTCTTACTGACAAAAGACTTTAAAGGAACTATGAAAAAAGGTCTCTATTTGTAATTTTACCCTGTACCTCTCATTCTAGTTGCATCATTAAGTCATTTTTTAATGTATTCACTTTGCAGCCTTCCATTCATACAAGGTGAGCTGGTTTTGCTGTGTGAACTGTTTTGTCCTAAGACACAAGTTTTAAGGAATTTTTGGTGCCAGCTGGCTCTTCCTGAGCTTATTCTTGATAAATGCTCATTTCATTTCCTTAAAGTGTTATTAGAGAAGCCACATGATATCCGATCCTGAATTGTACATGAATCTAAATTAGCAGAAGGCTACTGTAATTAGTTTTAAAGCAAGGCTGCAGGTTGCACCAGAATTTGAAGACAGCACAGCTGTTTTATACAGGTAGCTGTGACGTCCGTGCCTGCGGGCCTCACGGTAAACTAAGCTTTACTGGAGGGTGAAGGAAAGTTCCTCCAGGAGACCAAATCACAAAAAGTGGCATATGGAAAAAGAGTCATCTCTCTACCTACAATTCCTGAAATCAGTCCAACCCAAAAAGTCTTGGGTAAAACTTACCCTCCTCCTCTGGAAAGGCGACCCTACGGATCAAACTGTCTCCTGAAAACAAAATTGCTTCATCTACTGCAGGAAAAAATCTTGATCGTATTGATTCTCACACACACGGGACGCAGCCGGGCACTAAGCCGCTATTACACTCAATGCAACAAAAATTGGAGCGTTAGAGTTGCCGCTCGCGTATTTATTGAGCTGAAAGCACCGTCGCGCCCATTTGGCACCGCGCTGCTCCCGGGCTGTAACTTTTCACATGCAAAGTTCACCCATAGAACAATGCGAATCAAACGATCCCAGATGTGCGTTAAGCACAGTATTGGGTTGCACACCTTCGCTAGCGTGAGGCAGGGCAGACACGCTTGCGTCTGCGCTTTCGGAACACAACTGATATCAACCCGTCATCCCCGGTGTGCAGGACAATGGAAAAATGTCAAGTTAAAAAAGCCCCGCAGATACTTGGCCCATTCAGGTGCGGTGTTAAAACCCTGCCAAAAGGACTTGTGTATGATTTATCAGCGTAACACTCTGGCCAAAGCTAAAAACCAGACTTTACTACCCTGTTAATTTTGATACAGAAAACAGAGAAAGTTTAGAACATCACTGTCCAGCTTAAAAGAAAACAAAAACTGAAACCGCAATAATAGCTATGAGTGGATAGTGCTGTTTAAAGGGGGAACGGAAATCTTCTGCTATACTACTAAAATTAAAAAAACAAAACAAAACAAAAACCCCTAAACATCCAGCTTTTAGTTAAATGCATCTATAGGAAATCATGCCGTATTTTCCACTGGCGTGTCAGGAGTTAAGGGTTGGTGTTGCAACCGTAGCTGCTTGCTTTTCCAGTCTATAGTGTATTTTTACCAATTCAAAGTGCTTTTCTGCTCATGGAGCAGTAACTCCCCCAAACCTCCTTCAGGGAAGAATTTTAGTCATTAAGTGGCATCTCTTACCGGAACGCTCAGGGAACGTTTCTCGTGGAGGTTTGACGTTGGCTTACAGACTCAATAGGAAGAAATCTGGACATGGTGTATTTTGTGTACATGTGTTATCGAACACTTATTCCGCGACAGACAAAGCAAAATGTGTCCAAGCCTGGTGTAACTTCTCCAGCAGCCTCTGCTGGCAGTCGGTGCTTAGCGAGCAGTTTTGCAGGAAGCTGCTCGCCGGCATTTGGCCTTGCGGCTCTTAGAGCAAGACCTTACAGCACCGACATCCCTGCTGCAAGGAGGGGACACGATGGCAAGGCTAGCTTTGCTGGGGTAAAGTTTTTTCTTTGGGGTCAAAAATATGATATATAAAAAATTATATACTTATATATAATTTTATACATACGTAATATCAATAAAATGTATTATGTATAAATAGAATACATTTTAAAATATAAATATATAAAAATCTGCCTTATGTTCTTGGGGTGCAATGGCCCCACAGAAGTGACAGCTTGCAGCGGCGTGTGTACGTACATCAAGAGCACACCCTGACCGGCCTTCCACCTCCCTCAAGCCGTGGCAGTTTGGCCAGTAGGACCACAGAAAAAAACGTTAGACATGGCAAGATCCAAGACTCAGGAATTTACATTTATCTTAGAATTGTCAAATTTCCGTTTGAGAGTTATTCCTTCACTGAACCACAACGAGAGGACGGGACTTATCAGAATCACCACAGTAACTGTCCTTGAACCATGACTACGGCACTGCGGACTGGCAGTGTATTTTGGTTGCTTTCCTTGAAAATTCATTTAAAAAAAAAAATTATGTTTACACATAAATGCGACAAATGAAAAAGCTGCAGGCAGGTAAAAATCTGTTTTCTTCAGAAACAAAGCAATGGCTCTAACAACTGTAAGTTTGAACAAAACATACTAGCTGGTTGGGATAAATAATAACTAATGCAAGTCTTGGTTAAAAAAAAAAAAGCAATTGTAATTTTAGACTGTAGGGTTAAACCCATCTCCTCTAATTGCATAGCAACACCTGCATCACACCGCCTCAGGCAGCTGCAGCAAGTGAGCAGACTCAGACCCATAAAACACTAGGCAATCCTTCCATGGGCAGCAAAGGGTGGTCAGGTCTGATCACCAAGCAAAGCATTCAGGCAGGGAACCCGCAGCCCGTCACATTTAATTTAAGGAAGATGTTTCAAGATTTATCTCGAGGAGCGAAGCTGCCTCAACCTCCCAGCTAGAGCAATGTGTTTCCATTTATGTGTTACTAAACCACAAACACGTTGAAACACTGGGTCTACCTCAACTCCTGCAAAAAAAAGTTAATTAATTAGGTGGCTGCTGCAGTCCGGGGGTGCAATTTTTACTCACCGAGGTCCCACGCACTCCACAGCAGCCAGGTTCTCGGGGCTTGCACAGATTTTCTCCCGAGTCCAGCCTCCAAAAGTGAAATAGGTTTGGCATGGTTGGTTGAAAGGGGCAATGCAGTCTCCGAAGTTGTGACTTTTGTATCCATCAAAATAGTGTCAATTCTTCTGCTGCTCATACTTTTGTTAATTCATATGAATTTTAGAACTATTTTAACTAAATTTTTTTCCTCTTCTGCCTCTTGCATGTAAGATGCATCTGAAGGGAAATGGCCAGTTTTGTATGCTTAAAAGCTGCCAATAGCAGCTGAAAAAAAAGCATCTTGTTCTTTTGATAGTAATCTCTTCTGTGTTAGATGTTACCATGCTAGTGTAACCTAAGATTTTGAAACTGGGTCTCTGCTCCCAGGCCATCTTGTTCCCTACAACTTGCCCTCTCCAACAGAGGAAAGATGAGAATAACTGCTCCCTGGCTGTGGGGGGAAGCAGCACTCCTCTGCCTGAAAACATTACTCATGCAACTGAGCAAGCAGAGTATTCTACATTCAACTCTTTGGTTTAAAAAAAAAAAAAAAAAAAAAAAATTCTTGTCCACCTCTCTTGCTTGCAGAACTGACAATTTCCTGGAGGGTGCCTACTGGGAGTAAATTTTCCCAACAGGGAAAGATCCAAGCAGCTGATGAGATCAACTGGTATCAAATGCAATTAGGAGGCACCATAAGTGAGTGGACTATTGGACACCAGAGGGCAAACCTGGTTATAGAAAGAGGGCTGGCAGTGCTAGCACAGGTAGATTATGCAGAGGCAGCGTATGTTGCAGACGAGAAAGCGCTTCTCCCCCTGCAATTTAATGTCATTCCCTCCCTGGCAAGCCAGCTAGAGCAAAGCTAATACAAACAGCAAAGCCTTTAGAAGAATTGTGGTTTAATGTGTAGTGGTCAGGTAACAAAAAAAACAAACCATTAACACCGACTGTTACAGAAAGACATGTACTTTTTTTTTTTTTTTAAAGTCTGAATGGAAAATGCAAGCAAATTCTTAAGGAACGTATTCTCTTACTAAAAGACCTATACTGATATTATTCTTTATGCCTAGAAAAATCTGATTAACACAAGTGATTAGGCAACTCTAATTTTAAAGCTCCGAAAAACATGCTAAAAGAGCAATAAAACTATGCTGTGATCTCTAAACCCAATACAATTGGGCAAAGTCAGATCTTCAGGTCATTTCACTACAGCTTTGAATCCAGCTGAAGATCTTTTCCTGATCCACAGTCAGGTAAACAATTCACAGAATTAGTGGTAACTTTCAACACTTTAAGAAAAAAGTTGATTTCTTCCAAAATGACTCACCAGTACTTATGCCATCTAGTGGCCTGCTTCTTCAGGCAAGTACAATGATTAGTTACTAAAAGTCTTTGGTTAAGGCTGCTTCTTTAACAAACAGTGGTCAGTGTTACGCTATTATTTTAAATGAAAGGTTAGAATATGCAATGCAGAACGCTACTGCTGACTGGGACCATCACAGAAGAGAAATTCATCCTCTTCTCCAGATACTAACCATCAACACGAAGCACTCATACTAAAAAGGGACACAACAAAAAGTACATTTTACCTTTCCTCAGAAAGGCCTTGTATCACCTTCAACTAAACCTGTAACTACTGTGTAGAGCAAAGTAACTGTTTACATAAAAAAACAGATTCTTTAGAGCAACACAGCTCTCCTCATTCTCAATTATTTGGGTCTGGAAGACTAACAAAGCTTTGCATCTTCATGCAGACTCAGCTTTTCTGTATGTTTTATTAGAAAAACAGAACTATAGCTTCAATTTGGATTCTTTTGCTTGCAAAGCCTTGGTTGCTAGTTCAACTTTTTCTTTTAATAAGCTAGCTTCTTCAGCACTTTTTTGGGCTTGTACATTTTTCAGTAAGAAGTGCGTAAGGAAGAGTTTCAAGCCTTCCCGTAGCATTCCCAGTTTGGGGTTGTCAGATATCCTGTAAAGATACAGATCAAAATCAGTATTTAGTCTTCTACTGTTTCATAAGTTTCTTAATTTTTTTCTTTATCTTCTTCAAATAGAGACGTAGGAAAAAGTCCAACCTATAAAAGGGGCTTTTCTGAAGAGGCTTTCGAATTACCAGCAAGTCTACATTGGTTTGGCAAACAAATCAAACACACTCAACATACAATTGATCCTCAGCAATGAAATGGAATATTGGAGCCTTAGACTTGCTTTATGTAAACAATTACATCACAGAAAAAAAATGAGGGAAACACTGTGTTTGAGCCTCCTGGTGTTGCAGCATAATGGTTGAAACACCATCATCTAATTTTTTCTAACTTTATATGACATTGCAAGTTTAATACAACAAAATCATGGAATCACAGGGTAATGTAAGTCAGAAAGGATGTCGGCAGGTCATCTTGTCCAATGTCCTGTTTAAAGCCAGACTAACATACAGGATTGGTTGTTAGTTGCTCAGATTGGTGAGGTTGCTCAGAGCCTTACCCACTCAAGCCCTAAGCATCTCCAAGGATGGAGATTTTCCAGCCTTTCCAGGCCACCCTGTCCCATATACAAAAATAAAGATATTCCAGACAATGTTGATTAAAACCAAAAAAATACACCCCCAAACCCTTCCCTCGTTATTATTTCTTTATTCTTCTTTTTACACTGAAGATACCTTCTAGCAAAGACTGCTGGTAGACTGAATCCCACAGCACAAAGATGGTAAAGCAATAAGGAAAGCAGGTAATTACAGAGCTCTGCTCATGAAAATCCTATGACCAAAATGATACATTGAAAATCTGAAAGCCTTATTTTGTGTAACGCTTCTCACAGTTGTACCTGTACCAGAGCCTGTACCAACACACAAATGATCCAATTCCCCCGACTCACCCAGGAGAGCTTACTTTTTAAGTGACGGATGGCTGATCTTTGGAAAAGGCACTGTATAATTCCAAACACAATAAGCAAACTTATCTTCTTAATTACTACTCACCAAGGGTTCTCTGGAGATCTCTCTGATCACTTACCTCACAAAAATGTCAGTAAGTTCCTCAGCATCTGTTTTGATTAACAGCATGCTTAATACTTGTCGCAAGAAACGGACTTTAGGTTTATCTAGTTCACTGAATTCAATTACCTAGTAGAGAAAGAGGGAGAATTAGATTAATTCAAGTATTTCAAACAGCTGAATTCTCTTCTAAATGAACAGCTTTTAGCACACCAACTGACCTCCCATATATACTGAGTCTTAAGTCTAGCACAGAAGAACGAGCTGAGACTGCTGCCTCCAAAAGCCAATCAACAAGGAAAGCAGAGAACTTTTTAAGGAATAACCTGCCTGCTAGTACCAGAACACTAGATGTATTTCTCAATTAGATAAATACTTAGAAGTACCTACGGCATTCCACATAATGGCTTAACACATTTCAATTATTCTGTTAATAAAATTCTATGGACTCCACATTCTGAAATCCAAGTGCTCAGTAGATTTCTTTCTGGTCTAATAAAAATCAACATCAGCTGAAAAGCACAGCACAGAATCCACCACCAAAGCCTGTTAATGAAGGGGCCTCAGTTCCAACTCTGGATATTCTAAAGAAAATAATCTTACAACTGCTCTAGATATACAGTTGTAGACTTTCTGTATGCGTGGGTCACCACAGGCTCCCTCTTCCCCAAATGATAGCATTACCATAATCAATAGGATTAATTTGGCAATTTTAAAACAAGTTACTTCTTAGCTTATGACCATGAACAGCTAAAGTACCAGCTAGGTAACAGAGAAAATACATTTTCCATAAAACTAGCAAATGCAAGGAAAACACAGAAGTATTTTGAAAAGAAAACACACCAACCTTGAGAACTGAAAGTGGCAATGATTTTGTCCTTAACAAGTGAGCCAACAGTGAAACCAAATTAGAGATGGCAGCAGCTGACAGGTTTTCTAAGTCTCTGATTTTGTCCCAAATACTAAACTGCAACGTCACCTAGGTGTCAAAAAAAAATCCTACAAATCAAGCGACTGTTTAAATGAGTAATAAAGTAACAAAACCTTTGGACTGTCTATTTTTTGTGAGCCCTCTGTTAATTAACAGAGATGCTTGATCAGACAGTTCAATTCTTTTAAAATGCGCAACATGAAGGAAAGCAAACCTTCTGCAGTAGTTATTTTAGTTCCTATTTAGCTCTAACCATGAGTATGTCTTACTGAATGCATAGCTATACCAGCAGAATTTTTCCTCAGGACCAAGATCTTAACAGGCATGCATCCATTCTCAAGCATTTAATAACTGTCTTCCTAACCACAATAATGACACTGAAATCAAGGTGGAAACAGATTTCTCTTCACCTGAAATCGCCTTTCGTATTCACAAAACTTGTTAGCCAAAAATGCGTAGAAGGGGTTATAGGTCTTCTCCTGTAAGCAGCAGTAAAGGATTACGTGAACAATTTCTCTCTCCTGCTGATCTTTCAGTCCAAGCCTAAAATTTAGCAAGAGAATGAGAATCGTTTAATGAGGAAAATATTGCTGCCACACAGTAAGAGCTACAGTCAACATCCGAGAGTAACACTTTAAAATTTGATGTGGTGTCTGGAGGGTTTTTTTACTTGTCATAAAATTCTTACAAAGTCTTTAAAATACTGCATGGACTCATATCCTTAAGACTGTGGGCTAAATCAGCATCCTGCTATGGCAATATTGAAATTCTACATTATTATCGGTGTTAAAGGAGTGGCTGCAAAAGCAAAACCTCAACAGACAGAAGTATAATCACCCCTCGGGGAAGGAGAGGTAGCCTACTCCATGTTTGTAGCTCTCCATGAAGAAAAACAGAGGAGAGGGCCCTGTCATCAATGGAGTCTTGTGCCTTTGAATGTAGCAGCAGTACTGCAGCAAGCGCTGCTGCACGGTGTACCAATATAAAGGTTAAATAGTGAAACGAAAACTGTAGGACCCAGTTGTGGTTCTCACACTTGTACCTATGGTCATAGGAGGAAAAACAGCCTTTGGATCAGTATAAGCCTATTTAGGGAAACATGTCCAAGGCCCTTCACTTCTGTGGTACTTCCTAAGGATAAGAAAATATTTTAACATGTTTTTCCTACTTGGTGATAGGAGTATCTTCATCTCTAGGTCAACTCCACGCTACATAATACTTGAAATCATTACTCTGGCAGTAACCTAAGAGGATGCAGTCACTGATTTCAAACCACCTTAAAAAAAAAAAAAAAGCCTGAAGAAAACAGTCAGTATCAATGAGTACTTATGTTGGCTGCCTCAGCATAAAGGCCAAGGACTGAACAGCCTTCCCACTTGAACAGCTGACCAGTCTAAAAGAGGGCTGAGACACTTTGGCAGGGAATGGTAACTAACTCACAATGCACCTGTTCTGTGAATAATATGATTTAGCTTCCAGGGCTGCCAAATGCTTGGCAGCATTAAAACCAATTAAAATGAAAAATGCTTCGTATTATAATCTGAAAAATGTCAAACAAAATTCTTTTCATTGCTTCAAGCTCAAGTTTCATATGGCATTAATATAACTCAAGTGTATTTTCTAACTAAGTTTGACTCCACTGGAACTTGCTTTACCATCTGTAAAGTATTTTGTCATTGCTTGATTCTAATATCCCTTGTTTGTATACACCTTCAGACATCTGCCATTGCATTTGATCACAGACACACACCGGGATTAACAAAGAGAATATTGTCTTTCAGCCAAAAACCCCCAGAATGTAAGGTTTTACAATAGGAAAATCTGGGATGATTTCTAGGCGGACTGCTAATGAGCAATGAAAACTTAGAAGTCTGCTTCTCCAAAAGAGACCAGCACTGTAAGTGCTGTGTTGTGATATAATTTGCTTGCTCTCCCATCAGCCAAGTTCTATGTGATTTTATTACAGAGCAAAAGAAGTTTTTAAAAAAAAAAATACACAGGTTTTCAGCCACCAGACATGCATTTAATAGAGGACTTGTGAAGTTACATTGCAATGACTAATTGGGCATACTCTCCTTTTCCTTGTTCATCATCGCATCTATCACAAATTGCTTATTTAGGAAATATTTATGTTGCCAGACAGTTTTAACCAAGTAAATCAGCACTTCGATGTTCAATTTTGTTCTTACCTTCACTTCTTCACAGCTAGCAGTATTTTATCTTTTCAGACCTAGCATTCCTAAACATCTTAAAAATGTAAGAGTCAGGATTGTCTTCCACTGCTGAGCTTCATCAAAAACCTGTACAGATTTCATAAGCCTGATAATCTTCAATAAAGAATATGCAATCATCCTCCATGAATTACAGTATTCCGATGGATATGCATGTCTTGATCACTTTAAGAATCTCCTGCTGTATATGGCACAGCTTGCCTCTGAAGTATAGGTTAGTTATTACCAGCAGAAGCCTGTCTCTAGGTTAGTTATCACCAGCTGAAACCCAAGACTATCATTGCCTTTAGATCAAAAACAGCAACACTCAAACCCACCTTTTAAAAGTCAGTTCATATTATTTTAGTAGATACAATCACATACTCAGTATCCTGAATTACACATCACACTACAATAGGATATCCAAGACTTTCACAAGTTTCAATTTTTTGTGAGATGTAGTTTTATCAAATTCTTCATCTCTATGAAATGCTTTAAAAACTGCCTTGCCATCAAACTTAAGCAGCATTCATTCCCCCTCCTGTGTGAATCTGTGGTTTGTGAAGGAGGTGTGGCCTTTCAGCTGATGAAATGGATCAAGTCTCACTCTCCCCTCTGCCTCCAGTGATGTTCCCAACCCTCCCCTTTACACTGACACTTCTGCAATTACAAGCTGAGCCACTTCAGGGAGCTGTTCTGGCTTCAAATTAATTACTTTCTTTTGCTGTAAGGAGGAGAAAGACAAGCAAAAGTGTAGCAGCCTGGATTTAAAATGGTTTAGATTACCACTTAACCACACCTCAACTCTGCCAGAGACCTAGCAGCAGATGAATCAACAAGCACAGTTGAAATATTTCTTTATGTATTTCTTACGCTCTT